>NC_134687.1:557072094-557372094 GCF_050947455.1 Rhinoderma darwinii | reverse complement strand
TGTGCCACAAATGCTGGTACTGGGTCTGGCACCAACAGATCCAACATTTGGACTGGAAGAGGACACGGCATGGGTGTTTTTTCCTCTACCCCGTCCTTTCACAACCTTTTTTTTACCAGACATTTCACTGCTGGAGTGCAGCAAGTTGAATCAAAACCCGGGGATGAGCCCCTTCTAAAAGCGTATTCACACTGACACTGGCTTGGCAGATGGCAATGAATGAGAATTTCTATCAGGCACACCGCGGTGCACTCAGGGAATGCTCGGCGTTGTAGTAGTACTACTACTACAAAGGCTGCCTGTATTGCAAGTTGGATTGTTATTTCGTTATGTTAACGGCCGGGGATGAGCCCCTTCTAAAAGCGTATTCACAGTGACACTGGCTTGGCAAATGGCAATGAATGAGAATTTCTATCAGCCACGCCGCGGTGCACTCAGGGAATGCTGGGCCTTGTAGTACTACTAGGCTGCCTGTATTGCAAGTTGGATTGTTATTTCGTTATGTTAACGGCCGGGGATGAGCCCCTTCTAAAAGCGTATTCACACTGACACTGGCTTGGCAAATGGCAATGAATGAGAATTTCTATCAGGTACGCCGCGGTGCACTCAGGGAATGCTGGGGGTTGTAGTACTACTACTACTACAAAGGCTGCCTGTATTGCAAGTTGGATTGTTATTTCGTTATGTTAACGGCCGGGGATGAGCCCCTTCTAAAAGCGTATTCACACTGACAATGGCTTGGCAAATGGCAATGAATGAGAATTTCTATCAGCCACGCCGCGGTGCACTCAGGGAATGCTGGGCCTTGTAGTACTACTACAAAGGCTGCCTGTATTGCAAGTTGGATTGTTATTTCGTTATGTTAACGGCCGGGGATGAGCCCTTTCTAAAAGCGTATTCACACTGACACTGGCTTGGCAAATGGCAATGAATGAGAATTTCTATCAGCCACGCCGCGGTGCACTCAGGGAATGCTGGGCCTTGTAGTACTACTAGGCTGCCTGTATTGCAAGTTGGATTGTTATTTCGTTATGTTAATGACCGGGGATGAGCCCCTTCTAAAAGCGTATTCACACTGACACTGGCTTGGCAAATGGCAATGAATGAGAATTTCTATCAGCCACGCCGCGGTGCACTCAGGGAATGCTGGGCCTTGTAGTACTACTAGGCTGCCTGTATTGCAAGTTGGATTGTTATTTCGTTATGTTAACGGCCGGGGATGAGCCCCTTCTAAAAGCGTATTCACACTGACACTGGCTTGGCAAATGGCAATGAATGAGAATTTCTATCAGGCACGCCGCGGTGCACTCAGGGAATGCTGGGCGTTGTAGTACTACTACTACTACAAAGGCTGCCTGTATTGCAAGTTGGATTGTTATTTTGTTATGTTAACGGCCGGGGATGAGCCCCTTCTAAAAGCGTATTCACACTGACTCTGGCTTGGCAAATGGCAATGAATGAGAATTTCTATCAGCCACGCCGCGGTGCACTCAGGGAATGCTGGGCCTTGTAGTACTACTACAAAGGCTGCCTGTATTGCAAGTTGGATTCTTATTTCGTTATGTTAGCGGCCGGGGATGAGCCCCTTCTAAAAGCATATTCACACTGACACTGGCTTGGCAAATGGCAATGAATGAGAATTTCTATCAGCAACGCCGCGGTGCACTCAGGGAATGCTGGGCCTTGTAGTTCTATTACTACTACAAAGGCTGCCTGTATTGCAAGTTGGATGCAACGGGGATGAGCTCCTTATAAAAGCGTATTCACAAACTGGCTGAGTAGTGAGTAGTGGATGAGCCCCTTCGATTGCTGGATTCCTGCCTTTTAGATTCCTAAAGCTTTCCCTTACTGCACAGAGATGTTATCCCTACAGCTCCTGTCTGTAAAATGGCCGCTGAGCTCTGTGCATAGACTTTTATTGCAGGCTTGAGCCCGCCCCTATGCTGCCTCCCGATTGGCTGGGAGAGCCGTTTGCAAGGCATTATGGGGTAGCCTGATGTCAGGTGATCTTGTGAAATCCTCCATTTTACATCTAACATGTTGCAGGCGCGAAAATGTAGCCAGGTTCGGTCAAAACGGCTTCGGCTGAACCCGGTGAAGTTCGGATTCGCTGCGAACCGAACTTTTCACGATGTTCGGACCAAAACCGGGTTCGGTTGTCCCGGTTCGCTCATCTCTAGTTATGACCACTGAAATGCAGCTAAACACATGGAAAAACCTCCCGCTGTCACTGTATGGCAGGATTAACTTATTTAAAATGATCTATTTACCTTAATTTTTGTACGTCTTTCAAGCCTGTCCTGTTGTGTTGTCCAAAAGATTCTTTAAACTAGATCTACTAAACTAGATCTACTAAAGTAGATAGTATTCTCCGTTCTTTTTATTGGCAGAGTGGCGTTCCTAGGTTCAGTCTTAGTCTGTTACAAGCCCCTAAAAGAATGGGGGGGGGATTGGGTCGCCAAATCTTTATATGTATTACTTGGCTTCCCAACTGGTGATTGTACACTGGTGGATAGATATAGATATGAGCAATGCAGCCACTGCACTGGCGGGTGCAGTTATGACTTCTTACAAAAGTCTTACAAATTTGTTATATAGATTTAAATCCCCAGGTTGCATTCCACTGCCTCTTTGGACGGTGACTTTGGCTTGGAGGGCGGCTCATGGTCTGTTGAGGGTCCCTACATTCCCTGTATACTCACCTAGGACTCCATTATGGAATAATCCTTGATTTTCCCATCTTGAGTCACTACCCGGAGCGGTGATGTGGTCGGGGGTCAAGTTCATGGGTCAGGTGTTTACTGTTGACTTTGGCTTTGTATCCTTTTCAGATCTTCAGGAGAGGTTTACAGTTTTTTTTCATTACCTCCAGCTGCGACATGCTTGGTGTGCCCAATTTGGATCTATGTCACCTCAGATGGGTTTCTCTAGGTTGGAGGACCTTCTTGGCGCTCCAGATCTTCCAAAAGTACTCACCCAGGTATACACATTACTGACATCCTTTGGACATAGACCGTTTGATAAGGCATTTATACGATGGAGAGAGGGATGTCCCTGACTTGGCAGAGGAGGACTGGAAGGAGGTGGAACTTTCCTTTTTTGATTCAGTGGTCAGTGCTAGGGATTTTCTGATACAGTCTTGGTTTTTACATAGGATCTATTACACACCAGTCAGACTTCAGAGGATGGGAGCATTAACTTCAGATAGTTGTTTTCGCTGCTAGTCGGCTGTTGGTACTTATATACATTGTATGTGGATGTGTCCCAGAGTTGCCCCCTTTTGGTCAGAGGTAGTGGAGTTCCTTTACACACACTTTGAATTTCCACGACTTGTTACCCCTCAGTTGTGCCTCTTGGGCATTCTGAACGAAGTTATACAGAGCCATTATGCCAAGATATTTTTTCGTTTTGTTCTTTTCTGTGGCAGAATGATTGTGATTATGGCCTGGAAGGATACGGAGGGTCCGAGCTTGGCACATTGGAAGCAATTGGTGAACAAATATATATCCATGTATCAAAAACTATATCTCAGCAGAAGATGCCCAGATAAATTTGGTCAAGGTGGTTGGAGACTCTAGAAACTGCGGTCTAATTGTTACTTATTTGAATAACCGTAGTTGGGGGGTGGGAAGGTCAGCACTAGGATGAATGTGTGTGAATGTTAGTTGTCTCAGTTAAGCATTAACTGATGATGTTTGTTTTTTTTTTTTCTTTATCAACGTTTATTACATTTTCAGTACAAATATACAATAGCAATGTAATTGCACATAAAACGAGTGGCAGTTCACCTGAACCACTTCAAATTAACACATTTGAATACAATACAAATGCAATACAAGTAGAGTATATGTAATGTCAGCATCAAAAAGTTTACATTGGCATATGAATCATAGAATGGAGATGCAAATAGAAAAGGGGAGTGGAGAAGGAAGGAAAGTGAACAAGTGAAAGGTGAAAGGTGAGGAGGGATGGCAGCGACCCAAGACGCGCTACTGACCGAAGAGATTCAAGTGTGGTCTTCCAGCCAACGGGAGAGAGCATCACTCTCTGTAAACAGAATCCAACTCTTCCAGGTAGTTATGAATCTGTCATGTTTTCCATTGTCCCCTGCCAGGAGGCCCTCCATTCTCATGATATGATTCAGCTCGGTTACCCATTCACGAAGAGAAGGGCATCCCGTAGATTTCCAGTGTCTAGGAATCACACACCTGGCTGCAGTAAGAAAATGTCTGAAGATACCTTTTTTAAGACCTGTGACGTTATCTGGCAAAAGGGACAATAGTCCAACAGCAGGCTCAATAGGTATTTCAGAGTCAAACAATACATTATATAGTTCGAATATGTTAGTCCAAAATGGGACATTCCCACCATATGTGTAGCATGGTTCCCAAAGCAGAAAGGCATCACCAACATTGATCAGACACGGAGGGAAAGGCTCTGTGTAGCAAGACCGGATATCGATACCATCGGGTGAGAATCTTAAAATTCTTTACCTGAGCATAGCAAGCTGAGGGCAGTTTATGCGTAAGCAAAAACATTTTATACCAATCCTCATCCTGTATATGAAACCCTAATTCACGATCCCACGCCTATACGTATCTAAGCTCTGAAAGCTCAGGGGGAGCACGAAGGAATACATGTAGTGGTGAAAGAGGTTTAGAAGGCATAGAGGGTAGCAATAGAAAAGTTTCCAATGTAGTTTTGTCTAAGATAAGAGCCTCGCAATCTGAGAAAGAGGAAATGTATGCTCTAAACTGTAGATATTCCATCCAAGATAATATTTTATGAGGACAAGATACCTGCAGAGACGATAGAGTGGGAAGCTCATGAGTGTCGGCAAGTGTGGAAGAGAGTCTAACATTGTCCTCTCTACTCCAGGAAAGAAATTCCTCCACTCCCAACGCTGGTGTGAAGTCGGGGTTGTCAAATAAAGGAGTGAAAGGACCAGGACAATGTGTTAATTTGGAGGGCACTGCATCCCTATCCCAGGCCCCCAGAGATTGTTGAGTTAACAATGGTAGCATGTATTTCTGTGCTGTTTGGCAATCCACGGAAGAGATGTTAGGCGCAAGGGTGAGACTTCAAATTCCAATCGAACCCATTGTTTGTGAGTACATGATCTAAACCAATCAGCAATTTGCATTAAGAGAGCTGCAGAATGATATTTTTTTAAAATCCGGCAACCCCGCCCCTCCTTCCGATTTTGGTCTGCAGAGCACCGTCATGCTTATCCGAGGTTTCTTAGAGCCCCAAATAAATTTATTTATGGCTCTATGCAATGGATGGAAATAGGATTGAGTGAACAGATTCGGTACAGTTTGAAATACATGTAGAAATCTAGGTAAAATGTCCATTTTCACAGCGTGGATCCGGCCAAACCAGGAAAGGCGAACCGAGGAGTACTGCTCTAAATCTCTCAAAGTACGATGTAATAGAGAGATGTAGTTCAGATGGAACAACGCCTTCAAATCCTGTGAATTGTGGGTCCCCAAATACTTTAAGAATTCCTGTTGCCATTTAAATGGGAAGTTTTGTTTTAAGTGTTCAACCGAATCAGGGCTGAGGGACACGTTTAAGACTTCAGTTTTAGAGTAGTTAACTTTGAAGTTGCTGAGCTGACTAAAACGTTCAAATTCCTTAAAGAGGCTCTGTCACCAGATTTTGCAACCCCTATCTGCTATTGCAGCAGATAGGCGCTGCAATGTAGATTACAGTAACGTTTTTATTTTTAAAAAACGAGCATTTTTGGCCAAGTTATGACCATTTTTGTAGTTATGCAAATGAGGCTTGCAAAAGTCCAAGTGGGTGTGTTTAAAAGTAAAAGTCCAAGTGGGCGTGTATTATGTGCGTACATCGGGGCGTTTTTAATACTTTTACTAGCTGGGCGCTCTGACGAGAAGTATCATCCACTTCTCTTCAGAACGCCCAGCTTCTGGCAGTGCAGATCTGTGACGTCACTCACAGGTCCTGCATCGTGTCGGACACATCGGCACCAGAGGCTTCAGTTGATTCTGCAGCAGCCTCGGCGTTAGCAGGTAAGTCAATGTAGCTACTTACCTGCAAACGCTGATGCTGCTGCAGAATCAACTGTAGCCTCTGGTGCCGATGTGTCCTCGCTCGTCTGACACGATGCAGGACCTGTGAGTGACGTCACAGCAGTGATCAGGCAGAAGCTGGGCGTTCTGAAGAGAAGTGGATGATACTTCTCATCAGAACGCCCAGCTAGTAAAAGTATTAAAAACGCCCCGATGTACGCACATAATACACGCCCACTTGGACTTTTACTTTTAAACACACCCACTTGGACTTTTGCAAGCCTCATTTGCATAACTACAAAAATGGTCATAACTTGGCCAAAAATGCTCGTTTTTTAAAAATAAAAACGTTACTGTAATCTACATTGCAGCGCCTATCTGCTGCAATAGCAGATAGGGGTTGCAAAATCTGGTGACAGAGCCTCTTTAAGTATGGATGGCAAAGTCACAATAGGTTCTGTTACATATAAGAGGAGGTCGTCAGCATATAGAGCAAGTTTAGTATGCAGTGATCTCACAGTTATTCCTTTTATGGAGGGGTTATTTCGCAGGGCACTAGCCAGGTGTTCCATAGTGAGGACATATAGAATAGGGGATAACGGGCATCCCTGTCTAGTACGATTCGAAATATGTAGTGAATCCGACAGTAATCCATTCACACGGACCCGAGCTGTAGGCCTCGTGTACAGGGACATGATTTTACCTAGCATATTGTGACCTAAACCAATTTGTGACAAGGTCCTCTGAAGGAATAGCCAACTCACCCTGTCGAAAGCCTTCTCAGCGTCTACTGAGAGCAGGCATGCTGGAATATGCTGTCTTTTGTGCATAGGACATGAGAAGAATGGTTTTATTCGTATTGTCCCTAGCCTCTCGCCCCTTAACGAATCCCACCTGATCATCATGAATGAGAGGGGGTAAGATTGGGGAGATGCGTGACGCAATGGTCTTCGCAAATAGCTTGACATCCACATTGATCAGTGAGATCTGGCGGAAGTTAGGGCAAGACGTAGGGTCTTTCCCAGGTGTTGGTAACAGCGTGATATGTGCCTCAAGTGACTGTTGAGTAAAACCACACGCTGAAGTGATGGAATTGAAGACCCACGTTAAGAAGGGAATTAGCAAATCCTGAAATGTTTTGTAGAATTTATTATTAAAGCCATCAGGTCCAGGACTCTTTCCCAATGGAAAATCTTTCAAAGCTTGCAGCACTTCATCCTCTGTGAAGTCAGCTTCCAAGGTATCAGATTCCAGGTGAGAAAGAGTAGGGAGCGGGGTCTCATTTAAATATACATCAAGTTTGGACTGCAGAGTTTCAACCAGTATATCATGTAAACTGCCTTTAATATTGTACAAAGAGGAATAGTATTGTTGGAAGCATGTGGTAATGTCCTTCGGATCCGAGACCACTTGCCCCGAAGCCATATGTATTTTAGGGATATAAGCAGCCTGCGACCTGGGATGCGGCGCCCTTGCAAGAGGTCGTCCACACTTGTCAGCAAATTCATAAAAGAACTTTCGATTCCTGTCTCTATACCTTGTGTAAGATTTGTCAAGAAGGGCCCTGAGTTGATTTCTCGCAAGGTCAAGCTCTGAGAGTGTGGAGAGGAGTTGTGTACGTTTATGCTGAGCTTCAAGAACGCTAATCCTATCCAACAGTTTAGTCATTTGAGCACCTTTCTCCCTTTTCAGGCGAGACCAATGTTGAATGAGAACTCCTCTTAAGACACATTTCAAAGCCTCCCATTGTACTGGTAAGGCTTTTGTATCAGCTGTATGTGTAATGACAAGGTAGGGAGACAGACAGGTGAGCCCTAATCTACCCGCCACTCAGTCCCTGCCTACATGCAACGACCCGTCTTAAGCGACGGGGTACAACTGGGCGACGGTCCCTACGCTCAGTAAGTGCAAGACAGACAAAACAGACAGGGGTACACAGAAGCTAGGGAAACGGGGCAGCTTCCCACAGAGACACCGTGAGCAACAAGAGTGGTGAACGAGCCGAGTCAAACCAGGAGTGAGCGAGGTACAAAACGCTGAGCAGGAGAGTGGTCAGAAAGCCAAGGTCAATAACAAGCAGAGGATGAGCAGTACAAGCAGCAGCAGCAAGCCAGGAAACAAGCATAGAAGAATCACAGGCAAAAGAGGAACAGGAAAGGCAGGTATAAATAGACAGTGGGCGGGAACTAGCTCCGTCTGGCCAGGCTGTGATAGGCTCTCCCACTCCTAAGCCTGCCATCCTGAGTGGTGGAAGATGGAGTCAGTCTCACAGACATAGGAGCAGGTGCAGACTGATTGCCCACGGGCATCGACAAAGAACCTGTGTCTGGCAAATCCTTTACAGTACCCCCCTTTTATGAGGGGCCACCGGACCTTTTCTAGGTGGACCTGGTTTATTGGGGAAACGAAGGTGGAACCTCCTGAGCAATATCCCAGCGTGAACATCCCGGGCGGGTACCCAAGTCCTCTCCTCAGGCCCGTATCCTCTCCAATGGACCAGGTACTGGAGGGAGCCTTGGACCATCCTGCTGTCCACAATCTTGGCCACCTCAAATTCTACCCCCTCAGGGGTGAGAACAGGGACTGGAGGTTTCCTCGAGGGAGCCAAGGACGGGGAGCAGCGTTTAAGGAGGGAGGCATGAAAGACGTCGTGCACTCGAACAGACGGGGGCAACTCCAGTCGGAAGGAGACAGGGTTAAGGACTTCAATGACCTTGTACGGCCCTATAAACCGGGGAGCAAATTTCTTAGACGGGACTTTAAGGTGCAAATTTTTAGAAGATAGCCACACCAGATCCCCGACCACAAACAAGGGGTTAGCAGAACGTCTTCTATCTGCCTGAGTCTTTTGTATGCCCTGGGACGCCTCTAGGTTCTTCTGAACCTGGGCCCAGACTGTGCACAGTTCCTGATGAACGACATCTACCTCGGGATTGTTGGAACTACCAGGTGAAACGGAGGAGAACCGTGGATTAAACCCAAAATTACAGAAAAAGGGGGAGACCCCTGACGAGATACTGACCCGGTTATTAAGGGAAAATTCGGCGAGGGGAATGAATGAGACCCAATCATGTTGACAGTCAGAGATAAAACACCTTAAATATTGTTCTAGAGACTGATTAGTCCTCTCCGTTTGGCCATTAGTTTCAGGATGGAAAGCCGAGGAGAAGGACAGATCAATCTCCAACTTTTTACAGAAGGCTCTCCAAAACAATGAAACAAATTGTACCCCTCTGTCAGAAACAATATTGACAGGAACCCCATGGAGACGCAGGATATGTTTGATAAACAAGGTAGCTAATGTCTTAGCATTGGGTAGTTTCTTGAGGGGCACAAAGTGGCACATCTTACTGAAGCAGTCTACTACAACCCACACCACTGACTTGACTTGAGTTGGAGGCAAATCGGTGATAAAATCCATGGAGATATGGGTCCAAGGTCTCTGGGAAATGGGCAAAGAACATAGTAAGCCCGCTGGTCGGGACCTGGGAGTCTTGGACCTAGCACAAACCTCACAAGCGGCGATGTAGGCCTTAACGTCTTTAAGCAACCCAGGCCACTAGTAGTTTCTACCAAGCCTGCCATCCTGAGTGGGGGAAGATGGAGTCAGTCTCACAGACATAGGAGCAGGTGCAGACTCATTGCCCACGGGCGTCGACACAGAACCTGTGTCTGGCAAATCCTTTACAGTATGGTTAAAAATGAAGGACTGGATGGAGTCCTTCATTGCTGTCACACAGACAGTGTCATTCAGGAAGTTATCATTCAGTTTCCAATTCTTAAAATGAGTCGGCTTATCCGGAATGTCTAAAATCAGATACACCGGAGCGTGGTCTGACCAGAGTACATTCCCTATCAGTGTTGTGGGTCTCCACATGAGAAGATGATGACTGAGAAGAAACATGTCAATTCTACTGTAAGAATTATGTAATGCAGAGAAATAGGTATAATCTTTAACGTGTGGATGAAGCAAACGCCAAACGTCGACCAACTGCATTGAATGCAGTGTGGAGGATAAGGCAGACAGATGGGACCAAGGCACTGAACTTTTACCCGACGAGGAGACAAGATGCTTGTCAAAAACGAGATTAAAATCACCTCCGATTACCAAGAGACCCTCCGTAAAGTCCTCCTTGGGCCATGCAAGTGAACCATAACAGCCTCCATCACAAGTACAAATATGTAGAGGCAGGCCACGCCATGATAATCATTTATGGCACTAAAGTGCATTAGGAAACAACATTTAACCACAACAGGTAACCCTGCATCATGAACAAAATATATAAAACATATACATATAAGTATGAATATTCTGCGCCAAATTCAAAGAGGCTTGAAGGTATGCAAAGTGCAGGTGAGTATATATACTCACGAAAAACCCTCAAGCTTCTGGAACAGGGTCCACATGTTGTCGATCCTGACGACGTCCACGAATGGCCAGAGATCTACCACGACGTCCTTGACGCGATCTTTGGGGAAGTAAGGGAATGGAGGGCCAGTCCAATATGGAGACTCTAGGAATGTCCAGTGCTTCACAGAACTCTGGGATGTCATCAAGGTCCCGGACGAAGAAAAGAATGCCATCTTTCCTTACTTGAAGTTGGAAAGGATATCCCCACGAATAGGGAATCCCGAGCTCCCGAAGAACATCCAGATTCCGTCGTTTATCCAAAGTCATTTTGGAAAGATCAGATAGAAGCTGAAGTTTGTTCCCCTCCCATGTGATATCGCTTTTATCTCTGGCTTTACGTAAGATTTCTTCCTTGAGCGTGAAGTAATGGATGCGACACAAAATATCTCTCGGCTTGTCGGGATCAGCGTTTCTAGGACCCAGAGTGCGGTGTGCCCTATCAATTTCCAGTGCAGATTCAGGTTCGCGGCCCAGAAGAGAGTTGAATAAGCCCTTCAGCGTAGGGACTATAGCAGCAGTATTGTAAGTCTCAGGCAGACCTCGTATGCGCAAGTTATTGCGCCGGTTGCGATTCTCGTGATCCTCAGCGATATTAAACAGCATTTGGATTTGTTGAGTATGTTGCTCTAATGTCGACTGTTGATAGGCTTGCACTTGTGATGCAGCAGTAATATCTCCATAAATTCGTTGTACCTGGTCTGTAAGCTGAGAGAGATTGCATGTCAGTGCCTGTATCTCTGATTTGTATATGGTCTCCAATCTGTGCACATAAGTTTCCATGTCCCCTTTAGTAGGAACAGCAGCAAGTTGTTGCTTTAGCTCCAAAAGCATGTTCCCTGAGACAGAGATCACATCAGTCGTAGGCATATTCAGGTCTGAAGATGTAGTATGCTTCTGAGGTGAAGAGGAGCTGGGAGAGGGGGCTCGAGCCGGAGTAGGGGGGGCTGCAGAAGAGCTGTCCTGCACTGCACAGCCATTTCCCCTGGTCCGGCGTTCAGGACCCGGCGGCACCATCTTGGATTTATCTCCCCTCACTGTGTCGCTGAAATACCTGAGAATACCACCGGTAAGTGTGTCCGATCGCGGTCTGGAAGGTGTTCCTGAAAGTCTGGGTGCTCTCCTGACCATTAGGGTGCCGTTTTCATCTGCGGAATCGTGCTGGGGTGTAGTCAGTAGCGGAGCTCTCAGTCTGCATGTCCGCTCGGCGCCATTACCAGGCCACATCCCCTGATGATGTTTTTTTATGTCCTGTATATCCAATTTATATGCTTTGGATTGATTCACTGTACTAATGCCTTTCTGAATGTCTTTGGTATGTACTGTATATTTGTATGTGTTTTGTACAACAAAAGTTTTGAAAATAAAGCCTTTTAAAAAAGATGAAGACGATTACTTCCACCATCAATCTGCTCAGACCCTTCTGCTTCATGGCCTCAATAGACCTACAGGATGCTTACTTCCATATACCAATACATCCAGACTCACAAAGATTTCTGAGATTCGCGGTAACATTGAAGGGGAAGGTTCATCATCTTCAGTTCAAGGCCCTGCCATTTGGCCTCTTGTCTGCCCCCAGGATCTTCACCAGGATCTTCACATCCTATCTTCATCAGAAAGAGATATTAATCATCCCATACGTGGACGATCTATTAATATCAGCAGAATCTTATCAAAGATTAAGTTTAGATCTAAAGACGACGCAACAGCTTTTGTCATCCCTGGGCTGGCTGATCAACCTAGAAAAATCAGACCTGACACCGGGGCAATCAAAGGTATTTCTAGGAATTCTCTTGGATTCTCAGGTCCAGACTTCGTTTCTTCCAAGAGTGAAGAGAGTTGCACTACTCCAGAAGGTCCCTCCTTCATTTATCAAACATCAGCTTCTATAAGAGAGATAATGTCAGTGTTGGTGTTGCTAACATCTTCCATTCCAGCAGTCAGATGGGCCTAGGCACACTCGAGAATTCTCCAGCACTTCCTTCTATCATGCTGGGACAAGAAACAGGAATCTCTAAAACTCAAGAGGAGGATTCCTTTCAGGGTAAAACAATCTCTGATGTGTTGAACACAAAAATAAAATGTATCAAGAGGTGTCCTGTGGTCACAGAGGTACCCAGTAGTGATAACTACAGATGCCAGTCAGTCCGGATGGGGTGCCCATAAAGGTCAGATCATGATCCAGGGATCATGGTACCTCTCTCTATCAAGAGCTTCATCAAACTTAAAGCATAACTAAACGTTCGATCAACTTTTTATTTTCTAGCAGCATGTGTAATATAAATATATTTTGTAATATTCTTTATTAATGAATTTGGGATCCTTTTTGTGTTATATGTATTTTAAATGGCCACTCTGACACTTTTCTACCACATTTTATTTCTTGTATTTCTCCTGTTGCTAGCAGAAATCTGTACACCGTTTGAATGTATCGGTGTACGGATTCTTCTGCCTATGAGTACGGGTGGGTGGTGGCCCCATCCTGATGTCAGAGGTGCACGCCCCCATCGTGACTTCAGGAAGGTCTCTCTGCCTCTATACACTACACAGTTCTCTTTAGTGTAACCTGCAGCAGCAGCAGAGTGCATGGAAGAGACTGATGAGCTCTGCTGCTGTATGGACTATAGTGTGTGTGTGTGTGAGAGGTGCTCCAGTAGCAGAAGCGCAGGTCTGGCGCCCCCTCCCTGTCCCCTCTTCCCCCTGTCCACTGTACTGTAACCGGCAGGGAGGAGGGGAATGACGGCTCTGTTACTGTCCGGTGTATGGTATGTATGAGGCGCTTCAGTAGCAGAAGCGCCTCTCACACACACACTATAGTCCGGACAGTAGCAGAGCTGTCATTCCCCTCCCTGCGCTCTGATCTGATTCTCCCCCTTCCCTCCAGCAAAGACTTTCAGGACACTGTAATCTGAGCTGCTAATTAGCATCAGATAAGACTAGGACTGCTCCGTCGGTCCCCCCTCTTCCCCCCTGCAATTACCCTGCCCTCCTGTCTTATCTTCCCTGCACTTGCCAGGGAAAGTGAAAAACTCTGATTGCTTTCTTCTGGAGTGTGCGGAATTTCATATGTTGGATGTAAGAAGATATATCCTCACCTATCTAGACAGAACAAAATCTTTCAGATGTCAAGAGCAATTGTTAATTCAGTTCCACGGCAAAAACCGAGGTCACAAGGCAAGCAAGATTTCTATTTCAAGATGGATCAAGGAAACTATCTCTCATTCCTGCAAAGTCATGGAGAATTCTCCTCTTTTGCTGCTTAAAGCTCATTCAACCAGAGCTGTTTCTACCTCCAGGGTTGAGAGTGCTTCTGCCTCAATTGAGCAGATCTGTAAGGCTGCGACATGGTCTAGTACAAATACTTTTTTTAAACACTATAGATTGGATGTAATGTCCAACCAAGACCTTAGCTTTGGCAGTAAAGTCCTACAGGCCATTTCCCCCCCTAGAAAAAATAAGTTAATCCTCCTGGTGGTGCTGTCGTGGAGGTGTAGAAGGAAAAATTATTATTACTTACCGGTAATTAGATTTTTCTTTAACGCCCACGACAGCACATGGTTTTTTCCCAACCTTTTCCATAAATTTATTTGAAGAATATTAAAATTCTTAGCCTGTATTTTATCAAGTCTCAGGTATTAACTGGAGAGGGTAAAGAGGAGGGGGGCTTTAAACGGCTTCCTGTTGTTTCCCTTCCCTTTGGAGGTGGGGAATCCCTCCTGGTGGTGCTGTCGAAGAGGTTAAAGGAAAATAAAATTACCGGTAAAATGAAAAACGGCTCCAATTACGTCCCAAGAAATGTCCTGCACTTCTTTTGACGAGGCTGTAATTTTACGCGCCGTCTTTTGACAGCGACGCGTAAAATGACAGGTCGTCGGCACAGTACATTGTAAAGCCCATTGAAAGTAATGGGCAGATGTTTGCCGACGTATTGGAGCCGTTTTTTCAGATGTAATTTGAGGCGTAAAACGCCTCCATTACGTCTGAAAATAGGTTGTGTGAACCCAGCCTCAAAGAAACATTTCTCATCTATACACAGGAGGGACAATACATGCTTTAACACTAGGGACGCCACTGCTGGGACCCCCACAATCTTTACAACTGTAACAGTACCCCCAAGTTACTGTTACCCCCCCAGTAACAGTTTCTTCAGAGGAGTAACTTGTAACTCCTGGACCCCATTGAAAAATCTGTAACATCATCCCACATCTACCACGTGACATTTGTATACTGGTGTCTTCTTATTGGTCAGAGGGGCATCTGGGCCCCCTCAGGTATCAGGGCTTAGGTGCTACTTCTGCTCTTCCTATAGTTACACCCATGCGTTTCTACTCAACCACACAACCACACAACCGCAGTGAAGATGAGTTTCTATACACTGTTTAGAGTATGGCACTGTCAGGGTTGCCAACCGTCCGTAAATTTACGGACAGTCTGCAAAAATTGGTGTTTTTTGTGGCGTCAGGCAGAAAAAAGCACCGTCCGGGATTTTTCTGCAGTCTTCCGGAACTTTGCATTGCGCATGCTCCAAAATGTACATGCGCATTGCAAAGGAATAGTAGGCTGGGGCCAGGCATATTTTCAGATTCTGCGGAATCTGAAAATATGCAGGCCGTCCACTACCAAGTGAGGTCGCTGTCGAGAGTGGACCAATCCAGTCACCTGACATGAGGTCGGGTGACTCAGGTCAGGTGACTGGACTGGTCCAGTCCTGAGCCATCACCGACCCCAGTCAACAGTGATGCTTCGCCACATGACCACCTCCTCCTGACGGTGAGTCGTATCAGGCAGAGCGGAGTGTGGTAGCGGTAGGCTACCGATCTCCGCTCTGTTTGCACTAAGTACAAGGGAAGGGGGAGGCTGTGGGGCACTATCTACAAGAGGGAGCTGTGTGTGGCTATCTACAAGTGGGAGCTGTGTGTGGCTATCTACAAGGGGGGTCTATGTGTGGCTATCTACAAGGCTGGCTGTGTGTGGCGCTATCTACAAGGGGGGCTGGCTCTATCTACAGGGGAGGGGTCTTTGTGTGGCTATCTACAAGGGGGAGCTGTGTGTGGCTATCTACAAGGGGGGCTATATGTGGCTATCTTCAGGGGGGCTGTGTGGCGCTATCTACAAGGGGGAGCTGTGTGTGGTGCTATCTACAAGGGGGAGCTGTGTGTGGCGCTATCTACAAGGGGGGGCTGTATTGGACATTGACTTACAAGGTAGTCATCTACAGGTGACACTAGAGAGACAGCTTTAGCTGTAGCATCAGACAACACAGGGTTTACTTGTAGCTTGGTACCATTGAGACACATTGGCTTGCATAGATACTTTTTCCCAATAGAGTATTTATTGCATTTTTTAGAAAGAAACAAACACAACCAAACTGGGAGAATGCTCAACATGAGGATCTCCTCGTCACACATAGACATAGAATATCACATACAAAACAAAACAAACACCACAGGGATTCATAGATAATCCAGTATAATATACAGAAAATATGAAAATACAGCATTCATTTACATAAAACCATTTGTAAGGCTAAAGGATAGGGCAATATAAAGTATACGGGCAATTGACAAAATACATATTCTACCTTCAGAGTCAGGTAGAGAGGGGAGGGGGGGTTCAGTCTACGGGTAGAGCAGATTCGCTCCAAAATTTCCAAACTCTTTCGAATTTGGCTATCGAGTGGGCCTTAAAGACCCACGACTTCTCCATGTGATAGGAAAATTTCATTTGGTTAACTAATTCCGCTTTAGTCAGAAGGTCAGCGGGTTTCCATTGGCGTGCGATCATGAGTTTCACAGGCATAATAATATGTGACACAACTATACGCCCAGAGGGAGGAAGGAGGTCCACACCTAGAAAGCATAAGGCCAATCCAGGAGAGGCCATTATCTTAGATTTCAAAATTTTTGAGATGAGCCGAAAAGCAGTCAGCCAGAGGGAGAAGACAATTCGGCGTTCCCACCACATATGCATGTATGTACCTTTTGCTCCACATCCCCTCCAACATGACACCGAAGCCAAACCCGACATTTTAGCGACACGTGCAGATGTAAGATACCAATGTAAAGCAATTTTTAAAGACATTTTCCAATGTATCGAACTCTTGGAAGATCTTCTCACCCAAGCCAATGCTTTAAACCAATCTTGAAGAGAAATATCGAGCCCCAGATCAATATCCCATGAGGACATATACGACAGTTTAGCGGTAGGGGTATAAGTAGTAAATAGGCTGTAAAATAAAAAAATACCTTTAACCTTAGGAAGCTTATTAACATAAAAGAGTACAGCCTGACGTGGGAGAAGCGAGGTAAATATATCCACCGAGGAAAGCGCATGTCTAATACAGAGATACTTATAAAAATCTGTTCTAGGAATACCATAACAAGAGGATAAATCCTCAAACAATCGAAAGGTTGATTCACTATAGAGAGACAAAATGGTCGTCATACCTGCAGACTCCCAGGCGTCAATATTAACATGGTCTAACATAGAATACAGGTATCTAAGAGGCAGATCTTTCAGTGACCCACCATCATCACCTGTATTGCAGCGAAGCAAATAAGACCACACTTGAATTGAGGCCTGTATCCCCAACAGCTTAAGCCTCGAGGAGGCACCAGAGAAAGAAGATTTTCTCAAACACGCTATGAGGGATGAACCCACCGCACACTGTTCTATGCCCACCCATTGTTTTCCACTATTAGACATCCACCAGCTGCCAACCTGATCTAGGATAGTCGCCATATAGTACTTCTATAGGTCAGGAAATCCCATCCCCCCCAACTGCCATGGTCTAATCAAAGTGGACATCCTAACTCTGGGGGGCTTTTTCCTTCAGATAAATTGGGACATTTCCCTTTGTAATCTTGGAATAAAGGAGGGCGCTAATGGTATAGAGACCGTCCGAAATGTATATAAAATGATTGGAAGGGCCATCATTTTATTTAACGCTATTCTACAGGCCCAGGAAATAAATGGAATAGACAGTTTCCCCAATAGGTTCGACACTCTAGAAACTAACGGTGAGTAATTATGACCAAACAGCAAGGAGCTTGAATATGCAAGTTTGATTCCCAAGTACTGTATATTCTCTGAGTTCCACTTGTACGGATACTTAACAGCTAGACTCGACTGTAAAGAGGTAGATATTCCCATATTCAGAACTTGAAATTTATTTGGATTAACCATATAGCAAGACACTCGGCCAAACTCCTCCAAAGTAGCCTGCACTGCTGCCAAAGAGGACTCAGGATGTGATAATGCTAAAAGAACATCATCAGCATATAAACCGATTTTGTGAGTCATCCCTCCTATCTGTATACCTTGAATCTCCGGATTCTCTCTAATCGCAGCAGCAATAGGTTCCATCACTAGAGCAAAGATAAGTGGAGAGAGTGGACACCCCTGACAAGTACCATTTGTAATCTGAAAGAGCTCAGAGAGGAAGCCAGAAACGAACGCTTTAGCTGAAGGTTTGGAGTATAACGCTAGAATGGCAGATTTTATATAACCCGAAATACCAAATTTCTCCAAGGTGTTAGAAAGATATTCCCAGTTCACTCGATCAAAAGCTTATTCTACATCTAAAACTAATAATAAAGAGGGTGTTTTGTTGTGCTCAACTCATTGAATTAGATCAATGAAACGTCTGGTACCATCAGGTGCCTGTCTCCCAACAACAAAGCCCACTTGATCAGGAGAGATAAGGTCTGGAATGAGCAACCTCTCAGTTAACACCTTAGCAAAAATTTTCAGATCTGTGTTCAACAAAGAAATAGGCCTAAAATAGGCTGGGGTGTCAGGAGCCTTCCCAGGTTTAGGGATAGTAACAATAATTGCACATAGCATCTCCTCTGGGAAAGATCCATCCACCACGGCTTTGTTAAATACATCTACTAAATGGCTCAATAGTAGATCAATAAACTTTTTATAATACACATTTATGAAACCATCAGGTCCAGGAGCTTTGAATGGTTTAAGTGAAAAAACCGCCTTAGAAACTTCTACAGTGGTGATAGGATCGGATAATGATCTCAAGGATTCCGAGTCAATTGAGAGCAACTGTACGCTGTCTAAAAATGAAGAAATCTCCTGTTGTGAAGCATGGTATGTAGAGGGGTCTGACGACAGGTTATATAGCCCCTCATAATATGAGCTAAATTGTTCCACTATTAACCTCGGGCCCGACACTTTCCCACCTCATCCTATTAAATGAGCAATTTTGGACCTCCCAGCAGAATGTTTAACCTTCCGAGCTAAGAGAGCCCCAGCTGTACTATTATGTACATAAGAGCTCAGTTGGAACTACCTCAGGGTGTAATCGTATCTAGACTGTAGCACAGTTTGTAAATGCATCTTGAAATTACGTAAAGTGTGCATGTAAGATATTGAGGGGGAAGCTTTATTAAGACTCTCTATGTGGGAAATTTTAGTTACCGTCTCTGTCACATCTTCCTCCCTCATACGCTTAACCTTAGCGGAAGCCTGAATGAAGATACCTCTCATATAAGCCTTATGCGCGTTCCACAGAGAGTGAGGATTAGTAACAGATGGAGCATTAATTTCAAAGTAGGTGGTGAGGGCATCCTTAATTCTAGTCTGGTAATCCGGAAAAGATAGGATGCAATCATTAACCCCTTTAGGACGCAGCATGTTTTGGCCTTGTGGACACAGCCGATTTTTTCAAATCTGACGTGTCACTTTATGTGGTAATAACTCCGGAATGTTTTTACCTATCCAAGCGATTCTGAGATTGTTTTCTCGTGACATATTGTACTTTATGATAAAATTTGGTCGATAAATGCAATATTTATTCATGAAAAACACCAAAATTTAGAGAAAATTTGCAAAAATTTGCATTTTTTGAAATTTAAATGTATCTGCTTGTAAAACAGATCGTAATACTACACAAAATAATCACTAGTTACCATTTCCCATATGTCTACTTTATGTTTGCTTTGTTTTTTGAACATCCATTTATTTTTCTAGGACGTAACGTCTTAGGCTTAGAACTTTAGCAGCAATTTCTCACATTTTCAAGAAAATGTCAAAAGGCTATTTTTACAGGGACCAGTTCAGTTCTGAAGTGGTTTTGAGGGCCTTATAGATTAGAATCCCCCAATAAATCACCCCATTTTAACTGATCCCCTCAAAGTATTCAAAACAGCATTCAGAAAGTTTCTTAACCCTTTAGGCGTTTCACAGGAAATAAAGCAAAGTAGAGGGGAAATTTACAAATCTCTTTTTTTTTTTTTGCCGAAATTAATTTGTAGAAGGTTTTACCAGAGAAACGCAACTTAATATTTATTGCCCAGGTCCTGCAGTTTTTAGGAATATCCCACATGTGGCCCTAGTGTTCTAATGGACCGAAACACCGGCCTCAGAAGCAAAAGAGCATCTACAGGATTTTGGGCCTGCTTATTTTTAGATTATATTTTAGGCACCATGTTGGGTTTGAAGAGGTCTTGTGGTGATAAAGCAGTAGAAACTCCTCAAACGTGACCCCATTTTGGAAACTAGACCCCTCAAGGAATTTATCTAGGGGTTTAGTTAGCATTTTGACCCCACAGGTATTTTGCTATATTTATTGGAGTTAGTCTGTGAAAATGAAAATCTACTTTTTTTCTGAAAAAACATAGAAATTTGTAATATTTACAAGGAATAAAGAAGAAAATGCACCCCAACATTTGTAAAGCATCTTCTCCCGATTACGGAAATACCCCATATGTGGTAATAAACTGATGTTTGGACCCACAGCAGGGCTCAGAAGGGAGGATTTTGGAGCGCAGATTTTGCTGGATTGGTTTCTAGTGCCATGTCGCGATTGCAACGCCCTGGAGGGAACAAAACAGTGGAAACACCCCAAAAGTGACCCCATTTGGGAAACTGCACCCCTCAAGTAATTTTTCTAGGGGTATAGTAAGCATTGATACCCCACAGGTTTTTTGCAGAATTTAGTAGAATTAGGACATGAAAATGAATATAAACATTTTTGTCCACTAAAATGTTGAATTTTTTCATTTTCACAAGGGATAAAAGAGAAAAAGTCGCCCTAAATTTGTAAAGCAATCTCTCCCGAGTATGACAATACCCCACATGTGGTAATAATTTATTTTTTTTAATAGAAATTAATTAACCTTTGCAGGACTGATCATTTTTTGCTTTTCCATTTTAGTTTTTCACTCCACGCCTTCCAAACGCCATAACTTTTTTATTTTTCCATGAATTTAGTGGTTTTAGGTCTTATTTTTGGCAGGACGAGCTGTAGTTTTTATTGGTACAATTTTTTGGTACATACAACTTTTTGCTCACTTTTTATTACATTTTATTTAGAGCTTTGGTTACCAGAAAACTGATTTTGGCGTTTTAAATTCTTTATTTCATACGGCGTTCATAATGCGCTATAAATGACTATTTTACTTTTTTGTCCGGGTCGGTACAATTACGGCAATACCATATGTATATAGTTTTTTTATGTTTTGCAGCGTTTGCACAATAAAATCACTTCTTTATAAAAGAATACATTTTCTGTATCAACATATTCTGAGAGCCATAACTTTTTTATTTTTCAGTCAAAAAAAGCTGTGTAAGGCCTTGTTTTTTTGCGGGATGGGTTCTAGTTTTTATTGGTACTATTTTGGGGTACATGCGACTTTTTGATCACTTTTTATTCATGATTTTGGGAGGGGTGGTGACCAAAAAATAGTGATTCTGGCATTATTTTTAGTTAGTTTTTTTGCGGCGTTCACCGTGCGGTAAAAATAACATTATAGTTTTATGGATTGGGTCGTTACGAACGTGGTGATACCAAATATGTGTACTGTTTTTTAACATTTTCATTTTTTTCCTATAATAAGAGACTTATTATAGGAAAAAAAAATCTTTTATTTTTACACTTTTGTAAAACA
Source organism: Rhinoderma darwinii (assembly GCF_050947455.1). NCBI lineage: Eukaryota > Metazoa > Chordata > Amphibia > Anura > Rhinodermatidae > Rhinoderma > Rhinoderma darwinii. The sequence continues at coordinate 557,350,747 of NC_134687.1, read as the reverse complement.
TTTTTATTAACTTTTTTTTAACTTTTTTCACTTTCTTTTTTTACCTGCAGCTCTGATCGCTGCTAGAATACATTACACTACCTAGGTAGTGTAACGTATTGCAACTGTCAGTGTGACATCACAGACACTCTGACAGTTAGTCTACGAGGACCAGCCAGAGGCTGGTCCTCATAGGCTTCCGTACATGGCAGACCCCGAAGGCCGTTGTCTGTCCCCCACAAGCATCAGCAGCCCCCACAATTGCATGGGGGCTGCTGATGTGCTACAAACCCCCTACATGCGGAGATCGCAATCGAGCTCCGCATTTAACGGGTTAATTGCCGAAATCAGCAGCAATGAGCCGCTGATCTGCAACAGTCGAGTGTGAGCTGTCAGGGACAGCTGACATTCCGGTTCCCGATGCACACTGTCACAGACACTGTCGCCGACAGTGTGCATCGCGAACGGCAGTGACGTCCTGACACTCTGACAGGAAGTCTATCAGGAGGCTGGTCCTGATAGGCTTCCGTACATGGCAGACACGGAGGCCATTACTTGGCCTCTGGTCACCATGCTTGACATCTGCAAACCTCACAATTTCATTGTGAGGTCTGCCGATGTGCTAGAAACCCCTAAATTGCGGCGATTGCAATCGATCACCGCAATTAAGGGTTTAATTGCCGAAATCAGCGTAATTAAGCAACTGATCGGCATACAGTGGAGTGTCAGCTGTAAGGGACAGCTGGCCTCCCGGTTCCCGGTGCACACTATCGCCGACAGTGTGAACTGGGAACTGCGCAGTAACTGTACGTCCCAGTGCGCTAAGACACTGGCCACCCGGACGTACAGTTGCGTTGTGGTGCGCCTAGGGGTTGAGCTTCCTGTAAAGGATTTGCCAGACACAGCTTCTGTGTCAACGCCCGTGGGCAATCAGTCTGCACCTGCTCCTATGTCTGTGAGACTGACTCCATCTTCCACCACTCAGGATGGCAGGCTTAGGAGTGGGAGAGCCTATCACAGCCTGGCCAGACGGAGCTAGTTCCCGCCCACTGTCTATTTATACCTGCCTTTCCTATTCCTCCTTTGCCTGTGATTCTTCTATGCTTGTTTCCTGGCTTGCTGCTGCTGCTTGTACTACTCATCCTCTGCTTGTTATTGACCTTGGCTTTCTGACCACTCTCCTGCTCGGCGTTTTGTACCTCACTCTCTCCTGGTTTGACTCGGCTCGTTCACTACTCTTGTTGCTCACGGTGTCTCCATGGGCAGCTGCCCCGTTTCCCTAGCTTCTGTGTACCCTTGTCTGTTTTTGTCTGTCTTGCAGTTACTGAGCGTAGGGACCGTCGCCCAGTTGTACCCCGTCGCTTAGGACGGGTCGCTGCAAGTAGGCAGGGACTGAGTGGCGGGTAGATTAGGGCTCACCTGTCTGTCTCCCTACCCTGTCATTACACTTCCACTGGGAGTGGGGGGGAACTAAACCTTTCCTCAACCATTAATGAAACCGGGGCGTGATCAGACCAAGTGATGTCCCCTATAGAGGAAGATTTAGTCAACATTAATATTTGCCTATCAACGAGAAAGTAATCTATACGTGAGTAAGATAATCTTGGGGAGGAGAAAAGCGTATAGTCCCTTTAAGTTCCATGTTTTTTGTTTTTTTCAAATATACTTTTATTCAAAGTCAGAACACATACAGGTGCAAAATGTGTGCAACACAAACATTACAATAAAAATCAAATAACAGTGTGTTCCAACTCCAAAAGAATTTTACATTTTACTTGTAATCAGCAAGTCATAAGGCAATGAATAATTCAAAACAAAGCCCAACATCCCCCCCAACTTCTTCCATCTCGGTGGTCATTCTCCTAACTAGCCTGTAGCATGCCTAGAGTTCCCTGGACACTCTGCAAATTATACCATGATGTGTATTGAAATGTACGCATGAAAACACCAATCTCAACTGTAGAATAATGCTTGTCAATAAATGTATGCTAAGTTTTAAAGAACTGCTCTGTAGACTTTTCTTTGTGTCGTTCTAGGTCCATTTTATCATATCCCAATAAAGTTTTGAGAGTAGTCGATACCTCCGGAACAGAGGCCTGTAACCAGTGGAGCAAGATGCACTTCTTAATAGCCAACAAAGCAATATGAATCACCTTCCTAGCTAATAAAGGTGGACCCCCTCATCAAAAGCTAAAGGTATATAGTGAAACAGCACCGCCTGCGGACTTGCGGGCATCTCTTCATCCCAAGTGTCTTTAATAAATTGTAGCGCAATGTCCCAAAAGGCTCTTATTTGTGGGCAAAGCCACATTCCATGCAACAGATCAGCTTTGTATAGGTCACATTTAGGACAATTACGTAGATAATGTGCTGGAGCGTCCCTATAAGATAAATTAAAGGCATATGTTGCTCTATGCATAAGTCGAAAGTGCATCTCACGCCACTGCTCATTTACCATGACCTTCCTCACTTTCTGCCATCCCTCCAGAATTTTACTTGAGAGTTCAGGGTCATCTAGCTCCACCTCCCATGTCCGAAAACAAGAAGTACTAAATGAATTGAGATGAACATTTCTGAGCTTGCCATATAGACTTGCTAGATTTCTTCCCATAGCGCCCGGTGGCACCGTCCCATCAAATGCTTCCCGTATCTCCACCGCAGCAATATTGCAGACTTTGGTTTTGCATAACTCTGTCACTTGAGCATACTGCAAATACTGGTTATCACCCAAATTATATTTACTAGAGAACTCCTGCCATGTAAGCCATCTCCCCTCCTCAACATTCATGAGTTGACCCAGAACAGTGATCCCCTCAGATCTCCACTGAGAAAATAATTTATTCTGACTCCCCTGTGGAAACATAGTATTTTCCCACAGCGGCCAAAATTTAGAAAGGAAGACCCTATAACTTCTGTATCGCCTTCCAAGCACTTATTGTATCTTTAAACAGTAAACTGGACTTAACAGTACTAGGAAGCTGAGCATAAGACAGGTGCAATAAGGCTGACAAAGGAACCGATCCTGCCAGATTCTGTTCCAGCTGAACATTAGAGTACAAATTAGTATTATGCAGCCAATCTCCTATGTGTCTACAGAGTGCTGCTAGGTTATAATAACGGATAAGTGGTAACTGTATGCCACCGTCACACTTGGGCAGTGCCAATTTTTTATATGCAATCCTCTGCCTTTTCTTCTGCCACAAGAATTGTAAAAATGCAGACTGTAATTTTTGGCTATCTAGATGTTTGATCAATATGGGTATAGTTTGCATGGGATAGAGAAGGCGAGCAAAACTTATCATTTTCAGCAGGGCAGCTCCCCTGAACAATGACAACGGCAGTGACGACCATCGGTGCAACTCCTTATGAATTTTTTCAAACAAGGGTAAATAATTGAGTTTATACAATGAAGAGGGAAATTTGGCTATTTTAATCCCCAGGTATGTTATATAAGATCTGACTATATCCACTGCCACGTGTAAGGGTGGTCTCGCTCTTGATTCCGTCAAGTAAAGTAGTTGACTCTTTATCGCATTGACTTTATAACCTGAGGATGACCCAAAATAATGTAGCTTCTCCAGCACCCTCCCCAAATGATCCCCAGGCGACCCCAAAAATAACAAAGGATCGTCAGCAAAGCAAGTCAATTTAATTTCCCGACTACCAACCATTATCCCCTCAAAATCATTGGAGGACAGAAAATATCTTGCCAATGGTTCCAAGGCCAAGTCGAACAACAATGGAGAAAGGGGCAGCCCTGCCTCATTCCCTTCTGTAAATGAATCGGTGCTGAAAGAAAACCTGTGGTAAACACCCTGGCTTGTGGGTCGAAATATAGCGCTTCTAGATAATTCCTGAACAATCCTTGAATCCCAAAACGATCTAAAACTAGTCCCAGCCAGTCCCAGTGCACATTATCAAAGGCCTTTTCGGTGTCTAACGTCAAAAGTGCTGGCGAATTATATCCCGCAATGTTAGTAGACTTTAATGCATCTTGTACCGCCAGAACCGTACGTATGTTTTTGACCGTTGATCTTCCTTTAATAAAACCCACTTGGTGTGGCCCAATCAGATCTGGAAGAAACTGAGCCAACCTATCAGCCAATATTTTCGGCAATATTTTAACATCCTGATTTATCAAAGATATTGGGAGATACGATCCCGGGTTAATCGGATCTTTTCCTTCCTTATACAGAACCTTAATATATGCTACATTTCCCGATTTCAGGAATTCCTTATTTAGGAGCATATGGTTATAAACCGGCAATAAAACGCTTTGTTATTCGACAATGATTTAATGGTTGATAGTATCTCTTGTTCCGTGATCAAAGCATTTAACGAAACCCTATCGGGGTCCGAGAGTGAAGGTAACGTTAAAGAGTCCAAAAACGTCCTACCCTCCTCCATATTTGAAGTATCTCGTGCATATAGAGCAGTGTAGTAATCACCCAGGATATCATTGACTAGCTTTGGATCTTTCTGCAAATCACCTTTCCCATCTCTCAAACCCCCTATATGAGTCGGGCGAAATTGTCCTTTCGCCAATCTGGCCAAAAGTGAACTCGTTTTATTGCCATATCTAAAAAAATGCACAGTTGTTTGTTCTCTCTGAAATCTTTCCTTTCTATCTAACCACATTTCAAAGTCAGCTTTGGCTGTAAGCCAGTCAGCTCTAAGCGCTAATGTGGGGTTTGCCATGTACGCTGTATATTTCATGCGAAGAGTATTACTAGAGTCGTTATAAAACTTATTGGTCTTTCGTTTAAGCGACGCCACAAAGGAAATAATCCTCCCCCTCAACACTGCCTTAGCAGCATCCCAAAACAAATGACTGTCATCTTTATGAGCCTGATTCTCCTGGCTATATTCCAATAACCATCCCTTCAATCACGATTGAAAGGATTCATCATTCGCCAAGAAAGAAGGAAATCTCCACAAGATGTCCAATCCCCGTTTAAATGTATCTGCCAAGATCAGAGAGACCGGTGCATGATCTGAAATCACCAAGTCTTCTATCCGAGCACTAAGGATCCTACGGAGGAGCACCAAAGAAGCCACAAAATAGTCAATACGAGACCATGCTGTACGTGCATGGGAAAAATGTGTGTATTCTCTACCCAAAGGGAATTGAGTTCTCCATACATCCACCTGTGGAAGACAGTAATGGAGCCAGAACCTTATCATGTGATCTTTCAGCTAGTACCCTACCATCCCCCCGTCGCCTGTCCTCCGTTGTGCATAAAACTGAGTTAAGGTCCCCCCCAAAAGAATCTGAGGTTCTTTGTCCGCTAAAAGTTTACCTTCCATAAATTGAAAAAAGGCCTGGTTATTATCATTCGGTGCATATATACAGTACAAGCTCAATCTGCCCATTGCGCCTTCCAAAGTCACATGCAAATATCTGCCCCCTGTATCCTGCTCAGAGAAAACCACAGAACAATCCAGTTTTTTGTGTATTAGGAGTAAGACGCCTGCCTTGCCATTAACTGCTGGAGAACCCAATACTGTACCCACCCATAGTTTTCGCATTCTCTGGAAATCACTCTCTAGCAGATGAGTTTCCTGCAAAATCGCTATATCAGCTTTCAGCTTTTTCAGATGATGAAGAACCATAATGCGTTTATGCGGGGACTGCAGCCCCTTCACATTCCACGTTATTATTTTCATGTAATGTCAGTCAAATCCCAAAAAGGATCTAATTGGCATCCCACAGAAATGGCAAAGCAGACCTCAACCACCGAGACAATTCCCCCACCCCTCCCCCCTCAATGAACATAAAACAAGACTGAAACCCTAACAGCAGATCATTACTAGTTACAGACTTCACTTTTTTCGCACATATAAGCGTGGAATCTCTGCATATTCCACCATTATAACAACTTCGATAGAACATGAACTTCCTGTATACCTTGGAAGTAACGGCAAATCCGTACACTTCCACCCGACTCTTTGCAGAAATTCCCTCAAGACCCTCAATAAATGTTGAGTCCCCTACCCATATATCCAGTATATGGAACATTATTAACAGAAACACAGGTAAGTAGGATAATTTTTAATCAAACAATGTGAAACTTGAAACGGCATGAGTCCCCCTCTGTCACCGTCTGGACATCTCCCTTCAGTCCGGGGAAGAAGAAGTAAGGCCCCTCCTGGAACTCCTGTTTCTGGAACGACCACTGGCAGTCCATCTCTGTGTGACTGAAGATCGCCATTATTGGCTCGGGGCAAACTTTCCACAAATTTAGCCGCTTCCCCCGAAGAAGAAAACGAATCCACCCCACCACCTGGTTCAAAAACCTTGAGAATGGCGGGGAACATTAAAGAAAAACGAATGCGTTTCTGAACTAAGAGAGAACAGACCGTGCTAAAAGCACGCTGCTTGTGTGTAACATCAGCAGAGTAATCTCCAAACATTAAGATTCTGTGGCCTCGTATTCTCACTTGTGCCGAGGATCGTCGATAGGCATGTAGCACATTTGTTTTATCCACATAGTCCAAATACTTTACAATAACCGGCCGCGGTCTTGCTGGAGCGCCATCTTGGGTAGAACCCCTCATCGGCCCCACTCTATGAGCTCTCTCCGCTCTCAGCGGGGTAGGCAAGCCTAGCGCCTAAGGCAATTCCACCGCACACAACTTTAGCAACTGTTCTGCAGGTATAGATTCTGGGAGACCAATAATGCGCAGATTGCTCCTTCTCGAGCGATTCTCTAGGTCATCCACTTTATCTACTAGCTGGAGATTAGAGGCAAGCACCCTCTGCACCTCCGCCGGTGTTCCCACCAACTCATCTTCCATTAAACTGAGACGTTGTTCCAAGTCTGTAATACGTTCCGTATTAACTGAGACATCAGACTGTAATTGATGTAATAGCTTCGACACTGTCGCTTCCAAAGAAGCTGTAATATCTGGGGCTATAAGTTTAGCCACTTCTATGGCCAAGGTTTTGCAAGAAATGTCCATGTTATGGAGGAGAGTGTCAGGCTCACCTTCTTCCACTGCTGGCTGCACCAGAGGAGGTTGCGATGCTGAGCGCGAGCTCGTACTCCTCATGTTCCTGGCTGGCTCAGGCGCCATTTTCCCCAACGGCAGCATGTCTTCGGCCTGCGAAGTGATACCTGGGGTCCCGGTTTTCACCAGGAATCTCTCCATACACCGGAGAGAAGCCGGTAAATAAGGTTATCGACCAGTAGCCTGTGGTCGGAAGTCAGAGCCTTGGGACCCCGGTTTTTTGAGTCGGGTGAGCGGAGCTCTTTCTACTCACTTCTGGTCATGTGCGTGCCGGAACCGGAAGCCTTAAGTTCCATGTTGACATCTCCATACATCAAATAATCCTTCCTCAAGTACCTGACGCGAGAGAAAATCATACCACCTGCCAATCGTAGTAGAATCCGAATCGCCATCTAATACAGCATTAAAATCCCCCACAATAATAAGATGGCCTTGTTTAAGTTCCTCCACTTTTAAAGCTAATTTAGAAAAAAACTTGCCTTGCCTCTTATTTGGAAAATACACATTTACAATAGTATATTTCACATTGTTAATATCACCGATTAATAGAAGAAAACGACCTAAGGGTTCCGACACCACTCTATGAATAATAAAGACTACAGAATTTTTAACCGCTATAAGCACCCCTTTTTTCTTAATATCAGCTGAAGCAACAAAAACATGAGGGAAGGCTTTATGCGTACACGCTGGGGCCGATGACTTATGGAAATGAGTCTCTTGAACCAGCAAAACATCAAATTTTAAACTACGAGCTTCTTTCCATAACAAACTACATTTGAACGGACTATTAAGTCCATGGGCGTTAATAGAGGAGATTTTAAGAGGCATTAAATCTAGAAAGGAAATAACACCAGACAGCCGATCGAAGAATCCAACCTACCCCGATATCCTGTACATAACATGGGAATAGATGTAAAACAGTACATAGCATCCCAGTGAAGGAAAACAATTAGACTCTGACATAATGAAAAACAAGTAAGACAAATATAAATAATAAGGGGAGAAAAAGGAGGGAAAAAAATCTTGGTGCGCCATCACACCGAAGCACCTGGGGAATAGCCAAAAGAGCAAAACCCCCAAGGGAAAAAAAAAAAAAGATAAACAAAAATTTCAATGCACTCCTGTGCTTATACTAGTAGACAACGTACAAATCACCATCAGACATAACAAACATCAGCCTAGTTCAGGTAATACCCCCAGATCGGGCGACTGAGGACCATTCCTTCGTGATCCGCGAAGGTGAAGTTCCTCCGTAATCCGCAAAGGTGAAGGGGCGGTCAGAGGAGAGAGCAGGGCCCGTTAAGGAGATGTTCTACTGTTTTAACAAGGAGAAACCTTCTTCTACTGAAGAGATCACCGTCAGGCCTCCATTTTTAGGAATCAAAAACTTGACTGGGAACCCCCATCTGTATTTGATGTGGGATTCACGCAAGGCTTGCATAATAACAGAGAATTGCCTCCTGGCCTGTAACGTTGCTACCGACAAATCCGGAAAAAGAAAGACATCAGTAAAAGGTGCTGTAAGACGATCCAAATTTCTAGCCGCCAACATCAGTCGTTCCTTAATAAGGAAGAAGTGAACTCTCACTATAACATCCCTAGGAACATTATCCATCTTGGGTATACGGTGAGCTCTATCAAGAATTAAATCCATGTCTGTAAGAGTAGGGATCAAAGCTTTACACACTTGTGCAAGGTAGCCCGGATTATCAGGTGGCGGTACACTTTCAGAAATCCCTCTCACTTTTATATTATTGCGCCTGGACCTATCCTCCGCATCTGCAACCTTAGATTTAAGCCAGTGAACTTCTTCTTCCAATGCGGTATGGGCATCCACTAACTCGTTATGAGCCGCAGAAAACTCCGCCATCTTTCTCTCAACTTGGTCAATTCTAACACCAATAGCATCGATATTGGTTTGGAGATTGGTAACTAGAGCAGAGATACGCTGTGAAACATTATTCTGCAACATAATCAACATAGATTTAAGGAAGTCTTCAGTCAGCGGAGCTGAGGAGGACAGGAACCCCTCCAAGGTATCGGAGCCCATAGTCGTGGTATCACACTGTCCCCTTCCATGGGAATCTGCTGCTCCAACAGATGTATGAGATAACTGTGATAAGGGACTTATATCCGGCAAACATATCTCAGGTTCCATCCGAGAAATAGAAGGTCTCCCCAAAGGTGAAAGAGCAGGGGGAGATAGAGATGCCCCAAGTATGGCCTCCCCTTCAATTGGACCTGTGGCTGGTTCAATTTCAGACACCACATTAGTAAAATAAATTGTCAGCTTCCGTTGACACACTGTTTTGCCCCTCCGCTTCACCATAGCCCCTGTTTGAATAATAGCGGGGAACCCACAGGACTCCCTGTGTAGTAGAGCAAGGCCAGCTAATTATGCTAATTATGCGCAAATGACGGAAATACCAGTGAGGCCGACCGCAACGTGATTTAATCCAGTGGTCCGATCAGCGGGTTCTTACAGTAAGGGGTTCTGCCAAAAGCCCGGGTAAGTATAGCCACCAACCTTTTTTGCAGAGATACCAGAAGTCCCAGGAAACAGTCGCTGCCTGCGGATGCCGACAGGAGCCAGATATGTACTGGAGCTTCGCCTCGTGGAGGCACCAGAAGTCCCTCGGAACCTCACCGATGCAAGGAATACACTGTCAGAGTCGTGCAGGAACTAGTAAGTGCACCACCACCCCCGCTGTGTCTGTTGTGTCCGCTGTGTTCAGGGCTACCAAGTAGGCAAAATGTCATGGGATATGAATGCTGGGAGCCGCTGAAGGCCGCTTGAAGCACAGGTTAGGCAGAAGCTCTCACTTCATGCGACCATTCCGGTCGGCCATCTTGGAAAAAAGGCTTGCATAGATACTGTAAACACAAAATAAAATTTTTAATCAATACCATTTGCAAAGTTTCTTAATTTCTCATTTTAGATGCATTGGTACAATTAAAAAAAATGGTGGCGAAATTGGACATAAACTTAAATATCAAAATTTTCACTTACATTATTTCTATTGGTTATAGTTTCAGCTTTGAACATTTTATTTTTTTTATCCAAAATTCTGTGATGAATTATTAAATAAAATATCTTTATAGAGGATGCAGCTCTGTTTTTCTGATACAGAACTCCATACATATAGTTATAGAGGTAAATGATACAATTCTATCTGCCTTTAGCCAATACTAGAAGCTTATTATATACATATTTATATAGCTCCAAATAAAAGCTAGTGTATATACCGTATATATCGGCGTACAAGACGACTTTTTACACCCTTAAAAAAATGTCAAAAGTGTGGGGTCGTCTTATATGCCGGATATTGTCTACATTAGGGATGCACGTTGCAGCCGCACAGCTCAGTATAGTACACATGACTATGAGAGCGGGGCTGCGGCTGTGTAATTCAGCCACAGCCCCGCTCCTGAGTCATGATAAGTTCGCGGGGTCAGGATGATGCAATGCGGCCAGCGCTGCACTATTGAGCGGCGGCACTGGAGACAGAACATGGCGGGCGCGCTACAAAACACCCCCATGTTCTGTCTTCAGTGCCTGAACTGCCGCTCATTAGTGCAGCGCCGGCCGCATCTCCTCATGCTGACCGCGCGCGCACTTCCTGTCAGGAGCGGGGCAATGGCTGTATTACACAGCCGCAGCCCCGCTCTATAACGGCGGAGATCAGAGAAACCGCTCATCTCCGCCGTTATTCCCCTGAATGCTGCGATCACAGCTGACTGCAGCATTCAGGGGAAAGTGAGAAGGGGGGATGCCCCTGGATCGCGTCACAGGGAATTCCTGTGACGCGATCGAGGGCCATACCATATATGGGCAGACAGCCCAGGGTCTATTGACGGACCCCAGGGCTGTCTTACCATATTTCTTGTTGTTAGGGCATACTGAGGTATGTCCTAACAGCCTGTGTGCTATCTGTCCACAGGCTAATGTACTGGCACATATCTGATATATGTCAGTACATTAAAGTTTAAAAATAAAGTAAAAACAAAGTATTGTTAAATTTTTTAAAAAATACACCTTCACCTTTTTTACAATAAACATTAAAATAAGTCTCAATACATAAAATACACACATTCAGTAATGGCGCGGACAACAATGTTTTTGCATCATTTATGATGTGTACGCTGTAAAAAAAATGAAATAAACACGGCTTTCATTCACTTATTGTGAGGCGCGAGGTGCGATGAATTTACCCTCCATGTTCCTCACATTAATAGTAATTAACCCCATCATGTACCTCGCACATTAACCCAATATGACTGAGAAACATGATGGGATTAATTACTATTAATGTGAGGCGCGTTCAAAATTCATCACACGTCGCGCCTCACATCAAAAAACGGAAGATTTTTTTTTTTATTACTGTTGGCAAAAGTATCGAAATTGGTATCGAAATCGCAATACTAAACGAAGTATCGGTATCGAAGTCCAAATTCTGGTATCGTGACATCCCTAGTCTACATATTGTCTACAAACAGGTTGTGTGTTACCTTGTGAGCCTGCAGTCCGGTACACAGGCTCCCGGGATGCACGGAATCCGCCACGGATCTGAGGGAAGCCGGTATTAGCCGCCAGGGAACATCTCTGTAAGATCCTCTGGCCCGCCCTTTCCTCTCATTCCCTGCCTCTCAGATCTCGCGCGATGAAGCAGCCTATCTGCGCATGCGCGAGTTCAAAGAGACAGAGAGTCCTGGGTCCTGCCGCCGATGGCCATAGTGAAGCGCTCCTGCACGAAATGGTGAGTATATCTTAAATTCTATATTTTAAGGGTAAAAGTTGGGGGTCGTCTTATACGCCCAGTCGTCTTATACGCCGACATATACGGTAGCTCCAAATAAAAGCTAGTGGTGACTGTAGGCGGCTAGAATGTTATCATTGAAAGGGTTGTCCAGCAAAGAGAACCCCTTTGTCAATCTAGCCTCCTGATTTTCAGCTGCAGACACCTCCTATGGTCATCTACAGTCAGTCTATAAATCAGTATAACTGGAGGTACATTTTAATTGGTCCTAAAGTGGCCTGGCTTGTATCTGCAATAAATGAGCGAGCAAACTTTTGACTGGGCCTCCGCCGCTCCCCTGGGTGCCACACACAGCCTCCTCTTGTAGATAGTGCCCCCAGTAGATTCTGACACGCAGCGCCCCCTTCTAGATAGTGCCCCCTGTATATAGTGCCATATAGCCCCCCTTGTAGATTGTGCTATACAGCCCCCCTATAGATTGTGTCACACCCACTTGAAGATAGCGCCCCGCACCTCCCCCTTTTTGATAGCGCCATACAGCCCCCCTTTTAGATAGCGCCATACAGCCTCCCCTTTGTAGATAGTGCAATACAGCCCCCTCCTGTAGATAGTGTCATACAGCCCCCTCCTGTAGATAGCGCCATACAGCCCCAACCCCCCCCCCAAAAAAAATTGCCTCTAGCCTAGTTAAAGGGGTTGTCCCACAAAACACATATATCCTCATCCATGTGTAATCGCTGGGAGTCCGACCGCTGGGACCCCCAGCGATAAGGAGCAGGGGCTACCAAAAGCCCCCCAAAGAGCTCCATGAGAATCATGGGACTTCTGGGGTCTGTGTCCGGCTTGTGTGTCCGAAAGCTCCATAGAAATGAATGGAGCGCTGGCCACGCATGTGCACAAGCCCCCTGTAGATAATGCCACACAGACCCCTGTAGATGATGCCCCACAGACCCCTGTAGATGATGCCCCACAGAGCACCTGTAGATGATGCCCCACAGACCACCTGTAGATGATGCCCCACAGACCACCTGTAGATGATACCCCACAGACCCCCTGTAGGTGATGCCAAATACTCCCTCTGTAGATAGTGCCACATACTCCCCCTGTATATAGTGCCACTTACTCCCCCTGTGTATAGTGTCACATACTTCCCCTTTAGATATTGCCTCATACTCCCGCTGTAGATAGCCCCAACCCCCTCCCTGTCCCTGTATATGGAGCCACAATGGCTCTATCTATGAGCGCAATCCCCGGCACAGGCGTCGGCAATACTCTGGCCAGGGATTCCGGCGCTCAAGCAGGTGCTCCTGACGTCACTGCCCTTATATGGACAGTGAAGTCATAGGCTACTCCTAGAGCGCTGGAATCCCCGGCCAAAGCGTTGCTGACACCTGGCCCGGGAATTCCACTCATAGCGAGAGCCCTGACTTCACTCTCCATATATGGACAGTGACGTCGTCAGTGGCTCCCGCTATGAGCGGAATCCCCGGCCAGGCGTGGCATCATTTTGGCCGGTGATTCCACTGCAGGAGGTGGCCGTGACGTCACTGCCCTTATATGGTCAGTGAAGTCATGGGCTACTCCTGGAGCGCCGGAATCTCCGGCCAAAGCGTTGCTGACACTCTGGCTGGGAATTCCGCTCATAGGGAGAGCCCTGACTTCACTGTCCATATAAGGGCAGTGACGTCAGGGGCACATCCTCCAGTGGAATCCCCGGCCAGGGCGTCGGCAATTCTTTAGCCGGGGAATTTGCTCCAAGAGGAGTGAATGACAGAGCAGGAAGTGGATAGTTTCCTGCTCTGCCATAGTATTCAATTGTATTTGCCTTCTGAGGACGCAGATACAATTGAATGTAGCAGTTGCCGGGGCAAGTCCCACGACAGTAATTTTCCTGGACTTTCTCTGTAAATTCGGGACCTTCCCGGCAAATTCAGGACAGTTGGCACAAGTATGCACAGGTATCCACTATCCTGTGGATAGGGGATAAATGGGTTTTGTAGGACAACCCCTTTAATGGCAGAGCGGGAAGATACATCCCTGCTCTGCGGTAGTGTTCAATAGGACGCCGATAATAATGAATTCAGTGCCACCACCGGGCATGGGGGGGCACGTGACGGCCCCCTCATGCCACGGGCCCCGTAGCAGCCGCTATGGCTGCTACAGCGGTTGATACACCACTGCCACCAAGGGTTACATCTTTAGAAGTCTTCTTAAACTCCTTCCGATGTAGGCATTTTCCGAATTTTCATTTTTGTTTTTCCTGCCCACTTTCTAAAAGCCATAACTTTTAAAAAAAATTCATTGTGGGTTGGAATAGGAAAAAAAATAGAGATTCCTCCATAGTTTTTGGGTTTAGTTTTTACGACGTTCACGGTGCAATAAAAATGACATGTTAACTTTATTCTGTGGGTTAATATGATTACAGCAATACCAGATTTTTGTAGTTTGTTTTGATGTTTTACAAGGAAAAAACAAATTGTTAGAAATGTATTTTGTTTTGTGTCGCCATATTCTGAGAGCCATAACTTTTTTTATTTTTCCATCAATTGTGTGATGCAATAGCTTATTTTTTTCAGGGTGAGCTGTAGTTTGTATTAGTACCATTGTGGGGTACATGCAAGTTTTTGATCACTTTTTATTCTATTTTTTGTGGGAGATGGGGGTGTCTAAAAAACAGCAACTCTGGCCTTTTAATTTTTTTTCTTACTGATGTATTGCAGTATATAGTCATTTTTACAGGCCCCCATTATGCCCTGCCTCTGGCAGTAAAAAGATGGCAGACCTGGGGGACCTCATTTAGCCCCCCAGGCTGCCATGACAACCATCGGCACCCCGTCATCGCGTCGCAGTGGGCCGATGCGCTGTCAGAGGGGGCTGCCCCCACTCATTCTATCGGATTAGATGCTGCAATCGCTACTGACCGCGTCATCTAAGAGGTTAAAGTAGCAGGAACCCGCTTGAGCAGGATCCTGCTTGTTCCAGTAAAGTGTCGGTTGTTTGATACAGCCGACACCCGCTTAGTATGGATTCTGCCCAGCCCATGAGCCTGCTCCATACTTCCCCTTGCCGGCTATGACGTAAGTATATGTTAATTGTCAGCAAGGGGTTAATAAACTCTGCAGAAGGAATGCCTGGTGCCATAAGGCTCTCTCATTACTGACACACCACAAGCCACATTCCTTATGCAAATTAGAACATAGATTGAATCTGATGTTTTTTTGGTCAATAATAAATATATTTCAGAGTGCATAAAACTGCAGAATGGAGACAAGCACCAGGTCACACTGCATGAAATATAAATTGTCCCTTCCCCTGAGAAGCAGCCACCCCTACGCACCAGCCTCTTGTGTCTAATACAGAATCCAACTCTGCCAGATATTAAACCTGGCAAATTAATTCAAATGATGCATTCTAATGGCCTGCGAATTGGGGAAAAGTAAATCAAGGGAACGTTCGATCACTTCTATTCCCACCCATAGGACAATTATAAGCCTCGCCCTTAGATCCAGGAACAGAAACATACAGAAGCAGGATCCGTGCGGAGCTGTGTGGGATCCGAATTTTCTTCAGGCACCCCAGTCTTTCTCTCCCCTGGACGAACGAGCGGTGTCTCTGTCAGGGAGGATCGGGGGAAGGGAGCTGGGCTCCGAGCGGCAAGTGCCTCCTCTACAGCTCCTTGGCATAAGCCCTGCAGTGCAGGCAGGTTCCAGGGCAAAGGTTGGTCACGGGGGTCAGCACTTACCAGGCAGGACTAGACTCAGGTATTTTACCTTGGGCAAGGAAATCCCTTACTGCACGTGGGACCGGCGTCTCTAACTTCCGGGGCTGGTTAGCACGAATGCGACCTCTCATCTGCCCTCAGAATCTTCACCAAAATTACGGCAGGTCACAGCTTATCTTCATCAAAATGTTAAATATCCCATACTTGGACGATTTGTTAATCTCAGGAGTTTCGGAAAAGAAATTGAGTTCTCATCTAAAAACGACTCAACTACAGCTATCTCTGGACTGGCTGATCAACCTAGAAAATTCAGACCTGATTCCACAACAATCAAAGATCTTTCTAGTGATTCTCTTGCATTCACAGGTCCAGGCTTTGTTCCTACAAAAAGAGAAGAGAGACCCACTACTCCAGACAGTCACATCCTTCAGTTATCAGACATTGGCTTCAATAAGGGAAATAATGTCAGTATTGGGGTTACTGACATCCTCCATTTCATGTGTCAGATGGGCCCAGGCACACTCAAGAACTCTACAGGACTTCCTTCTGTCATGTTGGGACAAAAGTCAGGAATCTCTAAACCACAAGAAGAAGATCAATTTCAGAGTGAAACAATCTCTAATGTGGTGAGAAGACAAGAAGAAAACCTGTTAAGAGGTATCCCTTGGTCACAGAAGTATCCAGTAGTCATTACCACAGCTGCCAGTCAGTCTGGCTGGGGAACCCACTCAGGTCAGAATATGGTTCAGGCATCCTGTAATCTCTCTCTATCAAGAGCCTCCTCATGCCCAAGGGAACTAACTGCAGTATGGAAAGCTCTGAAAGACCTAGAAAGACTATTAAAAGACGAAGATATAAAGATAGTTTAAGACAACATCTCTACGGTAGCATACCTAAACAAACAAGGGGGGACAAGAAGCCATCGCCTTTGTCAGGTTTTAGAACAAATTTTTATCTTGGCCGAAAAAAAAATATTGTCTCTAACAGCCATGCATCTAAGAGGAATAGAAAATCAGGTAGCAGACTACCTGAGCAGACAAACCTAATTTCCAGGAGAATGATACTTAAATCTGCAGATTTTCGAAGACATCACAAAGAGGTGGGGCAACAGGAAAGCGATTTATTTGCAAACAAGAATGTAATGAATTTCTTCTTCCTGTCCTACCAAGACAATCCAACAGGAGTAGATGCCCTATCTCAGACCTGGAAGGGCAAACTCCTATATGCCTTCCTTCCATTTCCTCTCGTCCCCAAAGTACTAAAGAAGGTGTTGGAGGAGGGAGCAAAGATGATTCTTATCACCCTATATTGGCCCAAAAGGTCATGTTTCCCGTTGTTGCTAAAGATGTCTCAGGCAGCCCTTGGCATCTACCTCTAAGATGGGATTTACTGTTTCAGGGTCCAGTCCTACACCCAGAGGTGAGTCGACTTCATCTTATAGCCTGGATATTGAATGGAGTTTGTTGATGGATAACGGTTTTTCAAAAAAGGTTGTATATGCATTATTAAAAAGCAGGAAGAAGGTTACCTCCAAGATTTACCACAAAGTATGGAGAACCTTCCTCTCCTTACTGAATGGAACCTCTTCATCAGATTATTTATTTCAACCCAAGATATCCACTATCCTAGATTTTCTTTAATCGAGTCTGTATTTAGGCTTAAAGACCAGCACTTTGAAGTTCCATGTTGCAGCTCCCAGTGCCTTCCTGGATCAGAAACTAGCTGGCCATCCGTGGATTAAAAGATTTTATAGAGCAACATGACCTATGGGGGCCCCAATTGTTCCTAAATTACCTCTTTGGTACTAACAGCACTTACCAAACATCCCTTTGAAACCAATTCAAGATTCCTCATTAAAGTTCATGACTTTTAAAATTGCTTTTCTTCTAAAAATGTCATCTGTTTGCAGTCTGTAAAATACAATCATTCTCTTCAAGTCCACCTTATCCAAACATTCTGGAAGATAGAGTTATTCTAAGATCTTTACCATCCTTCCTTCGAAAGCTGGTATCCAGATTCCTTCCTTCTTTCTGTTCTTGCCCTAAAAATGAAAAGGAGGTGGAATTTCATATGTTGGATGTAAGAAGATATATCCTCACCTAGCTTAGAAAGAACAAAGTCATTCAGATGTCAATAGCAATTATTAATCCAGTTCCTTGGCAAGAACCGGGGACACAAAGCAAGCAAGTTTTCTATTTCAAGATGGGTCACAGAAGCTATTTCCCAGTGCTATAAGATCATGGAGAAGACTCATCCCTTGCTGTTTAGAGCTCATTTAACCAGAGCTGTTTCTATGTACTGGGCTGAGAGTGCTTCTGCCTCAATTGAGCAGATCTGTAAGGCCATGACATGGTCAAGTCCGAGCACTTTTTTCAAACACTATAGATTGGATGTTGTAGTATCCATGGCCACGGACCGTCAGGTTTACTTACCCCCCAGCGGCCACAGCCATGGATCTGTGAGCGCTGGCTCGCATCTCCTTCACAGGAGACACCAGTGCTCACTTCCGCTTCGGTCTGCTGTGTCCCACAGGGTGCGCACGCACGCACGCTTGTGCCCGGCCTTAAAGGGACAGCGTGTGCACACGGGAATCATCATCATCAATTAGCCCATGATTCCCTGGACTATAAGAAGGGCCCAGCCCCTTTATTCATTGCCTGAGCGTTGTTAGAATTCCAATGTCAGTATTGCAAATGGTCCCTTAGTGTTATCCTGTTCCTGTTGTTTCCCGTGCCGTTACCTGTATCCTGTATGCCGTGCTGTGTCCTTGTTCCTGAGCCTGTTCATGTTGGAGTCGTGTCCTACTGCACCTGCTGTCATCTTCCATTTCCATCGTCATCTGCCACATCCAGTGTCATCCGCCACGTCCAGTGTCATCCGCCATGTCTGGCGCAACCTGCTGCACCTGCTGCACCTGCTATCATCCCCCACGTCTGGCGTAACCTGCAGCACCTGCTATCATCCGCCACGTCTGGTGCAACCTGCTGCACCCACCTCCATCCGTGCTAAAGCCTCGGCCACTGTCTGGACTATTCAGGTGCCCTAGAGCGGGACTTTATATTGATTGGGTGCACTATTGCTTGGCCAGCTGCCTCTCCGCTACGGTGGTGCAGACTAGTGGGTCCACATACACACAGACCGCGACAGACATAATGTCCAACCAAGACCTAAGTTCTGGACATAAAGTTTTACAGGCTATCGTATCGCCCTAGAAAAATCTTTGTTAATCCTCCTGGTGGTGCTGTCGTGGAGGTGAAGAGGGAAAAAAGATTATTGCTTACCGGTAATTTGATTTTCCTTTAACCTCCACGACAGCACAGGATTTTTTCCCACCCTTTCCATAAATTTTATTGGAAGAATAATTACAATTCTTGGCATGCATATTATCATGTCTCAGGTATTAACTGGAGAGCGTAAGGAGGAGGAAGAATTTAAACTGCTTCCTGTTGTTTCCTGTCCCTTTGGAGGCAGGCAATCTCTACTGGTGGCGCTGTTGTGGAGGTTAAAGAAAAATCTAATTACCAGTAAGAAGTAATAATTTTTTGGCCAAGACTTTTATATATATATATATATATATATATATATATATATATATATATATATATATATATTGTAAGGGAATTAGGTAGCGGGACAGCCGTCTCCTGGGGTAGACGGGCACTCGGTATCAAACATGCCAGTAAATTTCAATCCGCACAGCAAAGATGTAGTACTACTGGCCTCAGCCAGTTTTATTTACAGGTTGTACATGAATAAAAAGAGAACAAATAAAAGAAAGCTGCCCATTTAATAGCAAGGCACTCTCTCAACAATACCATATTTTTTCTCATGGTCGTTCAGCTTCCTACTCAAATATAGTATGGAATGTTCTTCCCCATTTCGTACTTGTGACAGTACAGCCCCCAGACCCACATCAGATGCATCCGTTTGTAGAATAAATTCTCTTTTAAAATCTGGGGTAATCAATACCGGCTGAGAACACAAAATGTTTTTAAGAGCCTGAAATGATTGTTCAGCCTCTGGTGTCCACTTGACCCTTACAGGGTCTTTCCCTTTAGTCAGGTCTGTCAAAGGGGCTGCCAGTGAAGGAAAGTTTGGTATAAATCTTCTATAGTAGCCTGTGATCCCCAGGAAAGCACGAACTTGCTTCTTGTTTACAGGGTGAGGCCAACCTTGGATGGCTTCAATCTTATTTACTTGGGGCTTCACCCACCCACGGCCAATTGTATACCCCAGATACTTGGCTTCCTCCAATCCAATTGTACATTTTTTTTGGATTGGCAGTAAATCCCGCCTCGGCAAGGGAATCAACAACTGCCTGTACTCTAGGTAAATGGGATTCCCAATCTGGACTTTGGATGATGATGTCATCAAGGTATGCTGCTGCATACCGCATGTGGGGTCTTAAAATTACATACATAGTTACATAGTTAGTACGGCTGAAAAAAGACACATGTCCATCAAGTTCAACCAAGGGACGGGAAAAGGGAAGGAAAAATGTCTACACATAGGAGCTAATATTTTTTTGTTCTAGGAAATTATCTAACCCTTTTTTAAAGCCATCTACTGTCCCTGCTGTGACCAGCTCCTGCGGTAGGCTATTCCATAGATTCACAGTTCTCACAGTAAAGAAGGCTTGTCGCCTCTGCAGCTTGAACCTTTTTTTCTCCAGACGGAGGGAGTGCCCCCTTGTTTTTTGAGGGGGTTTTACAAGGAACAGGATTTCACCATATTTTTTGTATGTGCCATTAATATATTTATATAAGTTAATCATGTCACCCCTTAGTCGTCTTTTTTCAAGGCTAAATAGGTTTAATTCTTTCAATCTTTCCTCATAACTTAAATTCTCCATGCCCCTAATTAGCTTCGTTGCTCTTCTTTGTATTTTTTCCAACTCCAGGGCATCCTTTCTATGAACTGGAGCCCAGAACTGAACTGCATATTCTAGATGAGGCCTCACTAATGCTTTGTAAAGTGGCAATATTACATCCCTGTCCCGTGAGTCCATGCCTCTTTTAATACACGACAATATCCTGCTGGCCTTTGAAGCAGCTGATTGACACTGCATGCTGTTATTGAGTTTATGATTTACAAGTACACCCAGATCCTTCTCAACAAGTGAATCCGCCAGTGTAGCTCCCCCTAGGACATATGATGCATGCAGGTTGTTGGTACCCAGATGCATAACTTTACATTTATCTACATTAAACTTCATCTGCCAAGTGGACGCCCAAACACTTAGTTTGTTTAAATCTGCCTGCAATTCATGAACATCTTCCATAGACTGAACTATATTACATAGCTTGGTGTCATCTGCAAAAATAGAAATAGTGCTATTAATCCCATCTTCTATATCATGAATAAATAAGTTGAATAATAGGGGTCCCAGCACTGAACCCTGGGGTACACCACTTATTACCGGGGACCATTCAGAGTAGGAATCATTCACCACAACTCTCTGGACACGGTCCTTGAGCCAATTCTCAATCCAATTACAAACTATATTTTCTAAACCTATAGTCCTTAATTTACCCATTAGGCGTCTATGGGGGACAGTGTCAAATGCCTTTGCAAAGTCCAAAAACACTAAATCCACAGCGGCCCCTCTGTCTAGACTTCTGCTCACCTCTTCATAAAAGCAGATTAGGTTAGTTTGACAACTTCTGTCCTTAGTAAAACCGTGCTGGCTGTCACTTATAATGCTATTTATTGTCACATAATCCTGTATATAGTCCCTCAATAGCCCCTCAAACATTTTCCCTACGATGGATGTTAAGCTTACTGGTCTATAATTACCCGGGGAAGACCTAGAGCCCTTTTTGAAAATAGGCACCACATTTGCCCTGCGCCAGTCCCTTGGCACTATACCAGTCACTAGAGATTCTTTGAATATTATGAAAAGGGGGACAGAAATAACTGAACTAAGCTCTTTAAGAATTCTAGGGTGTAACCCATCTGATCCCGGGGTCTTGTGCACATTTATTTTGTTTAATTTAGCTGCAGTCTTCAGGCGGATGAGGAACGCTCATCACAAAGCACTCAGATGAGCACTTCTGCACCTTAGTTTCAGCAACGGGGTGGGGGGAGGTGTCAGAACCTGGACCCCCACCGATCCAAACTTCTGAGGTGTCTGATATAAAGAGTTTCATGGAAATGCTGTCACTCTTTAATTGCTCACAGTTTTCAAGATCTCTGCTTGTTATTCAGTAGGAACATTCATTGTTTATTTCCAGTGGATAAAATTCAGTCCTTTTTGAAAATAGGCACCACATTTGTGCTGCGCCAGTCCCTTGGCACTATACCAGTCACTAGAGATTCTCTGAATATTATGAAAAGGGGGACAGAAATAACTGAACTAAGCTCTTTAAGAATTGATGTCTACTGAAGATGAATCGGATTTAGGTGTGATTACACCTCAAGTTTTTACCTACACCAGAGAGGACGCTGACCGTATCCTTCGGGGTCTATCGGGAGACGTTACATTCCTAAGTGTACCCACTGTTGAAAATGTGAGGAGGAAATGGGAGGCTGATTCCAAGAGATTAATCTCCCTCGAATTACACCTTTCCACGCTTGGTGAATACTACAGATGCCTCCGAATACCACGTGGTATGCGTTCACATCTGAGACCTAATCTCTTCTCTACAAATGCAGCGTTCAAGGAGAGATTTGAAGCAATTTCAAACAAATACTCTCAGGATCTTCTGCTACTGAATCTTGAGTTTTTACAAAGAGAGATCGATGTGGTTAAAACACGCCTGAGTGAAAGGGATGCTCAGTTGAAGGAGATGGTATCCTCACAAGATCTTTTAACCATGAAAGATAAAGCTAACCTATATCTGCAGAAATTCAGAGGGGATATCGAGACAACAAAGCGCCAGAAATGGCAGCGCGATCTCGATGATTATGCCACGGGCAAAATCTACTGTTGGCAAGGAGAAGATTCTGACCCAAGGGGTCCCAGGAGGACCGAAAGAGGACCAAGAAGACGACAGAGGGGAGCTGAGCCTTACATCACGGATTCAGAACTCTCTGACGACCAATATGCCATACCTTTTTTAGGCGACAACATGGATACCCCTATGGGGGGAGAAAGCGAACCCGCAGGGGCGGAAGGAAACATAGGAGGAAGAATGAGTTACAACAAATCCAGGGGACGGATGACTTCAGCACAGGGGACACGGCAATATCAGACCAGGAAGAGAAATCTTCAGACCTAGTGGTGAATATATCGTCATTTGTGTTATCTGTCCCACAGGTCAAAGTTCTCAACCGTGGCTTGTCTTTTTGTCCAAGTAATCCCATTGATTGGTTTAAGTTAAATCTAGATTTGGAAAGTTTCTTTATTTCATTAAGACTTAAGGCATATTTTTCAGATCCATCCAAATGTGTGAATAATTTGTCTGTAGCTTCCACTAGTGAGATGTTCCGTCTTAGGGACTATGGGTTATTTAACAAGAGTAAATTTCAACCACCCCAAAATATCCATGCTGTTGAAACTTATATTTCATTTGTTAAGGATCAGATAGATTCTCTGAAGAGAATACATAGTGGCCAGTACACTCATAGAAATTTGACACGTATTGAAAATGTTAATGGACAACAGTAGTTTGACCATTAAGCCTGCAGATAAGGGGGGTGCGATTGTTGTGATGGACACCGCCCTTTATCTGCAAGAGATGACAAATCAGCTTAATGACACTAGTGTATATACGGTTTTATCAGGTGACCCTAAATTCACATATTTACGTGAATTGGATACCCTGATTACCAAAGCATTTAAGAAGAAAACTATCGATAGAGGTCTATGTTAATTTTTACAGGTAAAGTTCCCAGTTACTCCTGTTCTTTATCTCCTGCCAAAGATTCATAAGGACCCCATTCGACCCCCTGGACGTCCTATTGTTTCAGGAAGTGACTCTTTTTTTGTCCCGGCAGCCATGTTCATTGACAAAATTCTTAGGCAGTTTGCCATTGGTGCAGACTCCCACATCAGGGATACCTCAGACTTCCTGGTCAAAATTCAGGATCTTTTGATCCCTGACCGGTCGGTCTTGGTTACCCTTGATGTGGGGAGTCTCTATACCTCAATTGTCCATCAAGAGGGCATTGATGCCTCTCTTTCCTATTTAGAAAGTTCAGGCTTTTCTGAAGACAAAATTGAGTTCATTAGATCACTTCTTGAATTTATTCTTACAAAGAATTACTTTTTGGTGGGAGATAAATTTTATTTGCAGAAGAGAGGAACGGCTATGGGGTCCAATATGTCCCCCACCTATGCAAATATTTTTATGCGACGGATGGAGGAGGACCTTATCTATGTGTCCCACCACTTCAGTCAGGTACTGCGGTGGTGGCGATACATAGATGATGTCTTCCTTATCTGGACGGGCTCGATCAGTCAACTACAGGATTTCCTTAGTTTTCTTAATAATCTCAACTCCACAATTCTATTTACTATGTCTCATTCCACTGCTGCCATAGAGTTTTTGGATACTCGAATTTCGATTAGTGGCAACAGACTAATCTCTGATCTGTTTTCCAAGCAAACGGATAGAAACAATCTTTTATACTACACTAGTGAGCATCCAAGGGCGATGTTAAAATCATTGCCCTATAGCCAATTGATCAGAGTCAAGAGGGTGGTAAGTCAGGTTGACAGACTTCCCTCACGCCTTGATCAAATGTGCAAAAAATTTTCTTACCGGGGTTACCCCAAGCATATTTTGGAGTCTAATAGGCGGAAGGTGAATTTATTGGATAGACAGGACCTCTTAGATGGGAAATTGACCAAGGTAAAGAAGGTTCGTTTACCTTTTATTTCGACTTTCTCACATCTTAGCTCTTCTATTGGTGACATCCTGAGGAAGGATTGGAAGGTCTTGAATAGAGCCTTTCCTGATATTGTTGAATTTCAGGAGAGGCCTATGATGGCCTATAGAAGAGGCAAAACAATTAAAAATAACATTGTTAAAGCGGACATTGGGTCCAATCGAAAGAGTCAGACGTTTTTAGCACCCCCTAAAAATGGCTGCTACCCCTGCCTTGGGTGTAACATCTGTGACAACATGATTAAGGGTGGTTCCTTTAAACATCCCCAAACTGATAGAGTAATAAACATCAGAGGTTTCTTTACATGTCAATCATCCCATGTGATTTATCTCCTGAGCTGTCCCTGTGGTCTACACTATGTTGGTCAGACCACAACTGAACTGCGTCTCAGGTTGAGAAATCATAAGTCAAACATTAAAACTAAGAGACAGGATCTGCCAGTGTCAAGACACTTTGTGAACCTGGGGGTTTTTTTTTTGGACAGTCTACGTCCTTTTTGGTGTAGTTGGTGTTTATATATATATATATATATATATATATATATATATATATATATATATATATATATATATATAATGGAAACAAGTCCCTTTGGAGTCTAATTTTGACTCTATATTTATATATGTACCCTTTTTCATTTCACTTTTTATTGTATTTTGTTTATCTTTATAAATATTGTTTGGTAACCTTTTTTTTCTTTATTTGTCTTTCCCTTGTATTTTTAGATACACAGTATTTTGTCAAACACTGAATGATATTGGAAGGCAGCGGAGGCCCATCCATCGGGATCATCAATCCAGTTTTGAATTACTCAAGTATAAGCTTTTATGTAATATCCAACATAGTTCTTTGCGATACAATTAATTATGTGACTGAGCTGCTTTATAATATTAAATTGCAGCCCAGGTTATATAGAACAACAAAATAAAAATAAAAAGATCTTTTTCTATATCTTTCTTTATTTTCTATGATTTTATAAATTGTTCACCATACCAGCATCAAACATGCAATCAATATATGTGGATCCTATGGCCTCCTTTGTCAGGACAGTTTTTTGTCCGATACACTTTACATCCCTGGGTGGGATGATGTTTATTCAACCAATTGGGGTCCCTTTAGATGTTTCCATGGTGACTACTGTCACAATAGTGGAGGGGGGATATGAGATATCCCCAAACTCGATTGATTGCTGTTGCACTGAGACCACTATAGATGGTCCGCTGTGTGTCATGAGTGCTGCTCTGCAAATTCCACCAATTTCGGTGGTGGATGCATTGCAGCACTCATTTAACTGTGTGAACAATATCTACTCATAGATATTATATATTGTATTCGTTCTTTTATCTATCTAGTACTTCCGCTGATACTGGCGCCTGCCCTTCTGATCCTTGCCTGAGCGTTGTTAGTAAATCCCAAGTCTGTCTTGCAAATGGTCCCTTAGTGTTTTCCCGTTCCAGTTGTTACTCGTGCCATGTTACCTGTTCCTGTATCCCGTGCTGTATTCTTGTTCCTGTGCCTACTAGTGTTGGAGTCGTGTCTACTGCAACTGCTGTCGTTTGCCATGTCCAGTGTCTTCTGCCATGTCCCGTGTCTTCTGCCACGTCCAGTGTCTTCTGCCACATCTCGTGTCCTCTGCCACATCTGCTACTGTCTGCCACATATAGTGCAACCTGCTGCACCTACCTCCATCCGTGCTGAAGCCACAGCCAATGTCTGGACTAGTTCGGGTACCCGTGTGTTACAAACTGCTATAGAATCTTTTATAGACTGTGACTAGGCCAGCTGCCTCTCCACTACGGCAGAGCGACCTAGTGGGTACACATACCCTGTGATCGTGACATAACTATTACCAGCAGCTGAAGCACCTCTGTGTTTGCCTGTGTCTCTCACTCTGCTCCCTCCTTCTGATCTCCCTCCCTCACCATAGATTTCTATGAGGAGCGTGTCTGTGTCTCTATCCCTGCTTCTTCCTCCTGCTTCTTCCTCCTCTCTCTATAGACTTCTATGGGGCACTGTCTCTTCTCTCCCTGTTTCCTCCTCCTACCTTCCCTCTCTATAGACTTCTATTGGCTTTGTCTGTGTCTCCTCTCTTCCTGCTACCTCCTCTTGCTCCTCTCTTCTCTCTGCATAGACTTCTATGGGCAGCATGTCTGTATCTCTCTCTACCTGCTCCCTTCTCCTGCAACCTCCCCCATCTCTATAGGATTCTATGGGCAGCAGCCCTTGTCTGCTCTCTGCTCCTGCCCCCTTCTCTTGTTCCCCTCTCTATAGACTTTTATTGGCCACATATCTTTGTCTCTCTCCCTTTGCACCCTCCTCCTGCTCCCCTCCCCTCTCCATAGACTTCTATGGGCAGCATCTGTGTGTCTCTACTCCATCTCTCTCCTCCTGCTTCCCCCTGTATATACGTCTATGGGCAGCGCTTCTGTATCTTTATCTCCCTGCTCCCCCCTCCCCTCTCTAAAAACTTCTATGGTCAGCAGCATCTGTTTCTGTGTGTCTTTCTCTGCTCCCTCTTCTCTCTCCGTAGACTTGTATGGGCAGCGTGTCTGTGTGTCTTTCTCTCCCTGCTCCTTCTTCCTGATCCCCCTCTTCATAGACTTCTATGGGCAGCATGTCTGTATCTCTCACTCTGCTCCCTTGTGCTGCTCCCCTCCTCGTAGACTTCTATGGGCAAGTAGTGAGAAGACACCCGCTTACTTCCTACAGTCTCCTCTGCTCTATAACAAGAGATGTATTCTACTTGGTAACAGGGGGTAGACAGCAGACTACAGGAAGGGAGACACATAGTAACTTCACACAGAATTTTCTTGGATAAAACGACTACATTTAAACCGTAATTAAATTACAAAATTTTTATATATATATATATATATATATATATATATATATATCAGGGGTACTAATAGATTAGCATAAATAGTTTGAAAAGTTAGTGTCCATTTAAGTTACACTTCATGTAGAATCAATAGAGGCAATATAACTTAAACAGTGATTAGAAAGTGATTCTATCATTCTAGACATAATAATACTTTCTTCGGCTTTCTTTCAGCCAGTCCTGGGAATACTTTTGTAGTAGAAGGATATACTTTATTCAAGATTTTGGAGATTAAGTATATTAATTCTTTCTGCTGGCTATGAAGAAGAGTATTGCTGATGGCAAGAAAACACTAGCTTCAGTATAAGCCGCTTACTGCTAATCCTTTGCTACACCTTTTCTTACATAACACTGCCTCTAACCTTTGTACTATGGAGATGTATGTGGACTTTATGTTCAGTAATGTGCGCATCAGAAGCTGTAAGGAGATAATATATTTATTGGAATAAAAAACACTTGACATATAATTTCCTACCAATGAATTAATTAGTTCTTGTGAAGAAAATTGGCAACCGTGTAATTTCTACTTCTATAATTTGATTGAAAAACAAAATTAAATCAATTGTATCCTTTGTAGTTGATGAAAGCAGAATCAGAAATGTGAGACTAAGAGTCTCTGACTTTATGTATATAGAAAATAATCTAAAGTATTCATCTGTCTTTTAACAAATTAATAGCAAAAATCTCTTGGGGCTCATGCACATAGCCCTATTACGGCACTCATAAAAGTCTATGTGACCCTACTGTAACTCTGTGTAGGAAAAGTTGTGGCATGCTCCACTGTCACGCAGGGTCTGTGGACCCACTGTTACGTACCGCCTTGGCGGTAAGGCAGCTGGCCAACAGGGAGTAGGTGAGAGTCTATAGTTCTATAGGTACCGGTGTCAGCTCAGACAGCAGCATGGCAGGCTCGGCTGGGACTAGGTAGCAGGTGGATGTCAGGCGAGGTGAAGCAGGTAAGATGTGGATGCAGCACGGCACGACTTTGGCACAGCTCAGTGCTAGACCGGGAATGTATGGAATGCTAGGAACAGGAACTGGAACAGGTACAGGGACTGGAACAGGTAACACACTAGGAGGCCATCACATAGACAAACTAGGGAACACAACAACGCTCAGGCAACGAACTAGGGGGCTGGACCCCTCTTATAGTCCAGGGTACTCACGGATCAAAGTAGATCCACAATGTCCGGTGCACGCGCTGCCCCTTTAAGAGCTGGCACGAGCGTGCGCGCGCACCCTACGGGATCCAGCTGAGGTGAGTGGATGCGAGCGCTGGTGTCTCCTGAGGAGGAGGCTGGGGCCATCGCTTGCCAACTCGTGGCTGCGGCTGTCAGGGGAAGGTTGGAGCTGACGGCCCGCAGACACGGACATTACAGTATCCCCCCTCTTACGCCCCCTCTTATTCGGACCAGAGTGAAGGAGAAACTTCTTCTGAAGAGTAGGAGCATTGAGATTCTCCTCTGGCTCCCAGAACCTCTCTTCAGGGCCAAACCCCCTTCAATCCACCAAATAAAAAGTCTTTCCTCTCACTCTGTTGGTGTCCAAGATCTCCTTGACCTCAAAGATGTCCGAAGGGCCGCTGGAGGCAACTTCAGGGCTGGGAGTCTTGGAATAGAGGTTTAGGATCACCGGTTTCAGGAGGGAGACATGGAAGGAGTTGGGAATCCTGAAGGTAGGAGGCAGCCGAAGCTTGTAGGCGACAGGGTTGATCTGCTGCAGGACCTCGAATGGTCCGAGGAACCTGTGGGCAAATTTACATGATGGCACCCTTAGTCGGATATTCATGGACGACAGCCAGACCTTAGTGCCAGGAAGAAACCGAGGAGGCTCTCTTCTCCTTGTGTCAGCCTTCCGTTTCATGCGGTCCACTGCCATTAGGATGGAGGATCGAGTCTGCTGCCAGATCTGCAAAATGTCTCTAAACGTAGAGTCAGCTGCAGGTACCTCGGAAGTATCAGGCACCGGGAGAGGAATTCCTGGGTGCTGGCCATAGACAATGCAGAACGGTGTATTCCTTTTGGACTCGCTGGTGTGATTATTGTAGGAGAACTCCGCCCTTGGGAGCAGCTGCACCCAGTCATCATGCTGCTTGGAGATGAAGTGGCATAGGTAGTTCTCCAAAATCTGGTTGATCCTCTCAACTTGACCATTAGACTGAGGATGGTAGGCAGAGGAAAAGTCCAACTACACGCCAAGAAGTCCGCGGAAGGCTCTCCAGAACCTCGAGGTGAACTGAACCCCCCGATCAGACACAATATGCTGTGGCAAGCCATGCAGGCGGAAGATGTGTTGGATAAATAACTTGGCCAACTCAGGAGCAGAAGGAAGACCGGTCAGAGGAACTAAGTGGGCCATCTTCGAAAATCGGTCCACCACCACCCAGACAGCACTGCATCCAGCAGAGAGAGGCAGGTCCGTGATAAAGTCCATAGCTATATGCTGCCAGGGAGCATTGGGCACAGGCAATGGCTGGAGCAGACCAGCAGGTCTGGAGTGGGTGGACTTATTGTCTGCACATACAGAACAAGAAGAAACAAAGTCCATAATGTCCTTGGGCAGCGTAGGCCGCCAGAAATGACGAGCAATCAAATCCCGGGTCTTACGTAACCCCGCGTGGCCTGCCAGTCTAGAGGAGTGTCGCCAGAGGAGGATTCTGCCACGCACAAAAGTCCTCCCTGGAGGAATGTCCCCAATTTGCAGGGGATTGACCGAGACAATGCAAGATGGATCAATAATGTTCTGTGGACTCTCTATGGTGTCTTCTGTCTCGAAAGACCTGGACAAGGCATCGGCCCTCACATTCTTGTCGGCCGGGTGATAATTAATCTCAAACTGAAACCTTGCAAAGAACAGTGACCACCTGGCTTGACGAGGGTTCAGCCGTTGGGCCGTCTGGAGGTAGGTCAGATTCTTGTGGTTCGTAAAAATCAAGATCGGATGAGCTGGGCCCACTAGTAGATGTCTCCACTCTTCCAGAGCCAATTTGATGGACAGTAACTCCCGATCCCTAATCAAGTAGTTGCGTTCTGCGGTAGAGAAGAGCTTGGAAAAGTATCCACATACCCTTGAC
Source organism: Rhinoderma darwinii (assembly GCF_050947455.1). Classification (NCBI taxonomy): domain Eukaryota; kingdom Metazoa; phylum Chordata; class Amphibia; order Anura; family Rhinodermatidae; genus Rhinoderma; species Rhinoderma darwinii. The sequence goes on along the minus strand of NC_134687.1, from coordinate 557,320,496 downwards.
TTGCCCTTGGGACCTCTCTGGAACAGGAGTGCGCCAGTACCGACAGAGGACGCGTCCACCTACAACGAGAACTGCAGAGAGACATTCGGATGATGGAGGATAGAGGCTGACGTGAAGGCACTCTTCAGGCTATTGAATGCAGACTCTGCCTCGGGAGTCCACACTTTGGCGTTCATACCCTTCTTAGTAAGGGTAGAGATAGGAGAAGTCAGTGAGGAGAAGTTCGGAATAAACTGCCTGTAAAAATTTGCAAACCCCAAAAAGCGCTGTATGGCCCTCAAGCCTTGAGGGCGTGGCCACTCCAGGACAGACTTTACCTTTTCAGGATCCATCTCAAGACCTCGATTCTAGAGGATGTAGCCCAGGAAGGGTAGAGCATCCTTGTCAAACACGCACTTCTCCAACTTGACGTACAGACGATTCTCCCTTAACTGTAGCAGAACCTGACGGACATGTCTCTGGTGCGTCATAGGATCTGGAGAGAAAATCAAGATGTCATCAAGGTAGACTACAACACAAACACAGAGGAGGTCACGGAAAACGTAATTGAAAAACTCCTGGAAGACTGCGGGAGCATTGCACAGGCCGAAGGGCATTACTAGATACTCATATTGTCCATCACGGGTGTTAAATGCAGTCTTCCATTCATCACCCTGGCGAATCCGGACTAGGTTGTAAGCCCCACGCAGGTCTAATTTAGAAACATTTTTTGCACCACGTATATGATCAAACAGTTCAGAAATCAGTGGCAATGGATATTTATTCTTCACCGTGATCTGGTTGAGACCAAGGTAGTCGATGCAAGGATGAAGAGAGCCATCTTTCTTTTTGACGAATAAAAACCCGACTCCTGCCGGGGAGGAAGACTTTCGTATGAAGCCCTTTTCTAAGTCCTTTGTCACATAGGAGGACATGGACAGAGTCTCTGGCAAGGAGAGCAGATATACCCTACCACGGGGAAGGGATGCACCAGGAATGAGTTCAATAGGGCTGTCATATGCCCCATGTGGGGGCAATGTCTCCGCCTCCCTCTTGCTGAAGACGTCCGAAAAGGCAGCATAATGACCCGGCAATCCTGCCAATGACCGAGGCAGCGAAGGCTGAGCCGAACGAATCCGCACCAGGAAACGACCTTGACACTCAGGGCCCCACTGGAGAACCTCTCCAGAATTCCAGTCAAGAACTGAGGCATGCAGTCGGAGCCAAGGCAGGCCCAGCAACACAGGGTTAACAGCTTTGGGTAGGAGATAGAATGACAGAAGTTCGGCATGAAGGCCTCCCACTTGGAGCCTCAGCGGCTTGGTCACAGCTATAACTGGGTCTGGCAGAGGTAGTCCATTCACTGAGGCAACTGTCAACGGGCTCTTCAGAGGGGTGGTGGGCAATTGCAGAAGGTCCACCAGATCTCTGCGGATGAAATTAGCAGCGGATCCTGAGTCCAGATACGCAGGGACCTGATGCATTTTCTCGCCGGACACTATGGTCACAGGTATGGACAATTTAGACGGAAGTCCATCTTTACCCAAGGTCGTCACTCCTAGCAACCCTAGGTTTTGGGATCTTTGGGGGCACAGGCGCACAAGATGGCCAACGAGACCACAATAAAGACAGAGTCCAGATGTGCGTCTGCGTTGCTTCTCCTGGATGGATAACTTACACTGGTCCATTATTAACGACTCCTTAGGAGGATCGACAATTGAAGACGGCAGGGGTTGCTGCAAAGTAGGAACCAGAGTAGGAAGGGCTCCCTCCCGTTGAACCTCTTGGAGGCGTTCACGGATCCGTATATCAATCCGGGCAGACAGAAGGATGAGGTCATCCAGGGTAGACGGCAGATCCCGGGTGGCAAGTTCGTGTTTAATTCTGGAAGATAGTCCATGCCAGGATGCAGCCACCAGAGCCTCACTGTTCCATAACAGCTCTCCCGCCAGGGTGCGGAAGTGGATGGCGTACTCGCTCACAGAGGTGTCTCCTTGGCGCAGGTTAATCAAAGAGACCGCTGCAGATGAGACCCGTCCAGGCTCATCAAACACCAAGCGAAAAGTCCGGAGGAAGGTAGGGAAGTCACGGGTTTCTGGTCCTTGTCTCTCCCAGATAGGGTTCGCCCATGCAAGAGCCTTGCCAGTGAGGAGAGAGATGATAAAAGCGACCCTGGCACCATCAGACGAAAATGTCCTAACATACAGGCAGAAGTGAATCTGGAATTGATTAAGAAAACCACGACAGGTACTTGCTTCTCCATCATATCGGTCAGGAAGTGGCAAAGAAACACGTGGGTCAATACTGTGAAGAGGTAGTCTGAGGATCAACATTGCCACGAGGTGTAGTAGGAGGAACGGCAGCTTGTGCTTCCTGCTGACGTGCAAGAATGTTCAACGCCTGGAGGAGTTGGTCCTGTCGAGACCGGAGGTCCAGCATATCTGCTCGCATCTCCTGTGACGTCGTCACAGTCTTGAATCGACCAGCGGGGTCCATGGCCTGAGCGTACCGTCACGAAGGGTCTGTGGACCCACTGGGCTGTACCACCTTGGCGGTAAGGCAGCTGGCCAACACAGAGCAGGTGAGAGTCTATAGCTCTCTAGGTACCTGTGGCAGCTCGGACAGCAGCAGGCCAGGCTCGGCTGGGACTAGGTAGCAGGCGTACGTCAGGCGGGGTGAAGCAGGTCAGATGTGGATGCAGCACGGCACGACTTTGGCACAGCTCAGTGCTAGACCGGGAATGTATGGAATGCTACGAACAGGAACTGGAACAGGTACAGGGACTGGAACAGGTAACACACTAGGAGGCCATCACATAGACAAACTAGGGAACACAACAACGCTCAGGCAACGAACTAGGGGACTGGACCCCTCTTATAGTGCAGGGTACTCACGGGTCAAAGTTCATCCACAATGTCCGGTGCGAGTGCTGCCCCTTTAAGAGCGGGCACGAGCGTGCGCGCGCACCCTACGGGATCCGGCTGAGGTGAGTGGACGCAAGCGCTGGCGTCTCCTGAGGAGGAGGCGGGGGCCAGCGCTTGCCGACTCGTGGCTACGGCTGTCAGGGGAAGGTTGGAGCTGACGGCCCGCAGCCACGGACATTACATCTATTAAATCAGGGGACTCAAGCATGCGGCCCGCGGGCCGCATGCGGCCCCTGGGGCTGTCATCTGCGGCCCGCGTGACACAGAGCCGCTAGACTCTGGAATTCCCTGACATCGCTGTCCACATATGAACAGCGATGTCTGGGGCTTCCCCAGAGCCGGAGTCCCGTGCAGAGCGCTAGTATCGGCTCTGCTCCGGGACTCTGTGGAATTCCCTGACATCGCTGTCCATATATGGACAGTGTGTCAGGGTCTTCCCCAGAGCGGAGTCCCAAGCAGAGCGCTAGTACAGGCTCTGCTCCGGGACTCTGTGGAATTCCCTGACATCGCTGTCCATATATGGACAGTATGTCAGGTTCTTCCCCAGAGCGGAGTCCCGGGAAGAGTGCTAGTACAGGCTCTGCTCCGGGACTCTGTGGAAATCCCTGACATTGCTGTCCATATATGGAGAGTGTGTCAGGGTCTTCCCCAGAGTGGAGTCCCGAGCAGAGCACTCGTACAGGCCCTGCTCCGGGACTCTGTGGAATTCCCTAGAGCAGGAGTCCCAGTGATGTCAGGACCACAGCTGGAGTCCCAGGAAGAGCCTACTAGCGCTCTGCCCAGGACTCCAGCTCTGGGGTTGCCCCTGACATCTCTGTCCGTATATGGACAATGATGTCAGGAGCAGAACTGGAATCCCAGGCAGAGTGCTAGAAGCGGCTCTGCTCCGGAACTCCAGCTCTGGGCAAGCCCCTGACATCACTGTGGCAGCATCTGCGGAGGGCACTGTGGCAGCATCTACGGAGGGCACTGTGGCAGCATCTACGGAGGGCACTGTGGCAGCATCTGCGGAGGGCACTGTGGCAGCATCTGCGGAGGGCACTGTGGCAGCATCCTCGGAGGGCACTGTGGCAGCATCTACGGAGGGCACTGTGGCAGCATCTGCGGAGGGCACTGTGGCAGCATCTGCGGAGGGCACTGTGGCAACATCTACGGAGGGCACTGTGGCAGCATCTACGGAGGGCACTGTGGCAGCATCTACGGAGGGCAATGTGGCAGCATCTATGGAGGGCACTGTGGCAGCATCTACAGAGGGCACTGTGGCAGCATCTACAGAGGGCACTGCGGCAGCATCTACAGAGGGCACTGCGGCAGCATCTACAGAGGGCACTGCAGCAGCATCTACAGAGGGCAGCGGCAGCATCTACAGGGGACTCTGTGGCAGCATCTACAGAAGACTGTGTGGCAGTATCTACAGAGGGCACTGCGGCAGCATCTACAGAGGGCACTGCGGCAGCATCCACAGAGGGCACTGCGGCAGCATCCACAGAGGGAACTGCGGCAGCATCCACAGAGGGCACTGCGGCAGCATCTACAGAGGGCACTGTGGCACTATCTAAAAAGGGGCTGCCCAATCTTGACTTGTGTGTCTGCCAAACGCTGCCAACTGAGCCGCAGGACTGCATTTAGCGACACTTAAACTGGAAAACTGGATTGTTGAAATAAGCACGTGGAGAAATATCTAAAATTTTAAACCTAGCGGTATTATTATAGTTATGTAGTATTAATTTTATAGTAATGTAGTACTATTATAATTATTATAGTAATATAGTGTTATAGTAGTTCAAATAAGTAATTTATTAACAATTTTGTGTTGTGTCAAATTTGAAAGCAATGCAGCCCGTCAACTTCCCATTTTTTCTATATGCGGCCCACTTACCCTGCCGAGTTTGAGACCCCTGCATTAGATTCTGTATTACTGATGTATTCTCTCCAAGAAGCATCACTTCAAGGAGAGAATACATCCATAACACCTCCGAGATACGTCAGAATAAATAATGCCTACAATGCTGTAGGGACTCCGTGTGCTACTGTAAAAGCTTCATGCACACGGCTCTGCCATGAGGTCTGCCATTCTTTTTTTTTTACCAATAGTTTTTATTGAATTTTGATTAATGCAGAGAAACATTGTCACATACCCACTAAAAGGAGTATAATAAGATGAAGTTGGTGGTCTAGCAGGACCGAAGTGAAATTACCGGCCATTTCAAGTGAATTGATCGAGTAAAATAAAGATCATGTGGGCACCGCTACAAATAGACTATTGGAAGATCAATCCAAGTGCAGAGATGGATTATCATAGGGCGTTTTGACGCGTTTTTGCCACGATTTTGCCACGAATCGCGGCAAAAATCGCGAAGAAACTGCATTGTGTATATCCTGCAAAAGGACCTTTAGACATAAGGTCACATGACCTTATCTCTGAAGTTCTTACTACTGCTTAGAGACCTGCTGGTTACATGACCGCAGGACTTTGAGGAGCAGCAGCAGCAGCAAAATTCCACAGAGAGACTGAGTATAAGGGGATTGATTTGTTTAAGGGGTCTGTATTTAGGGGGACTGTATTTAGGGGTCTGGTGTGGGGTCTGTATTTAGGGGGCCTGGTTTGGGGACTGTACTTAGGTGGTTTGGTGACTGCATTAGTTTAAGGGGTCTGTATTTAGGGGTCTGGTCTGGGGTCTGTATATTTAGGGGTCTGGGGTCGGTATTTAGGGGGTCTGTATTAGTTTGAGGTCTGGGGTCTGTATTTAGGGGGTCTGGTCTGGGGTCTGTATTAGTTTATAGGGTCTATTTAGGGGGCCTGTTCTAGGGTCTGTACTAGTTTAGGGGGCTTTATTTAGGGGATCTGTATTAGTTTATAGGGTCTATTTACGGGGCCTGTTCTAGGGTCTGTATTAGTTTAGGGGTCTTTTTTCAAATATAATTTTTTATTCAAAGTCAGAACACATAGAGGTAAATAATGTGTGCAACACATTCAGTACAATATATATCATATAACAGTGTGTTCCAACTCCAAAGTAATTTTACTTTTTACTTGTAATCAGCAAAACATGAGGAAATGAACAATTCAAAACTATTCCCACATCCCCCCCCCTAAACCCCTCCATCTCAGTGATCAATCTCCTAACTGCTCTGTAACAAGCCCAGAGTGCCCTGAACACTGCGAATTATACCATGATGTATATTGAAATGTACGCATTAAAGCACCAATCTCAGCTGTAGAATAATGCATTTCAATAAATGTACGCCAAGTTTTGAAGAACTGCTCTGTGGACTTCTCTTTGTGTCGTTCCAATTCCAATTTATCATACCCCAATAATGTTTTGAGAGTAGTCAGCATGGCCGGCCTTAGCTATGTTCGACCAGTGCGGTCGCACAGGGCGCCAGCCGTCACACTGCAAGAGGGGCACCAGCGGGTGTGTGTAACCCTGCGCCGTTGCAACTACCAGCGGGGATACACACACTAACTGCAGGCGCCTTTCCACCCGGGCGCTTCTTCACTTAGTAGCCATCGCTACCACTGTAGCAGCCATAGCGGCTGCTAGCGGTGACACGGGGCATGAGGGCGGTGGCGCCGCTAGCAGCTGCTGTGGCTGCTGTAGCGGTAGCGACGGCACTATAGCAGAGCAGGGAGGTATCTCCCTGCTCTGCTGTCTACTAGCGCCACTGTATCTCCCTGAAGGAGTGGAATCCCCGTGTGGCCGGGGATTCCGCTCCTGGAGCACTGCTTGATGTCTCTGTCCATATATGGACAGTGACATCAGGGGAAACTCCTGAAGCGGAATCCCTGGTCACAACCTTGCAGACTCTACGACCGGGGATTCCACTCCAGGAGAAGCCAATGACGTCATGGACACAGACGACAGGAGCTTCTCCTGGAGTGGAATCGACGGTCATAGCGTCTGCAACGCTGTGGACGGGGATTCCGCCTTAAGAGTTTTCCCTGATGTCACTGTCCATATATGGACAGAGGCATCAAGCAGCGCTCCAGGAGCGGAATCCCCGGACACACGGGGATTCCGCTCCTTCAGGGAGCTACAGTGGCACTATCTATACTGGAAGGGGGGGAGGGTTGCTACCTACAAGTGGGCACTATAGCAGAGCAGGGAGGTATCTCCCTGCTCTGCTGTCTACTAGCGCCACTGTAGCTCTCTGAAGGAGCGGAATCCCCGTGTGGCCGGGGATTCCGCTCCTGGAGCGCTGCTTGATGTTTCTGTCCATATATGGACAGTGACATCAAGGGAAACTCCTGAAGCGGAATCCCCAGTCTATGACCGGGGATTCCACTCCAGGAGAAGCCAATGACGTCATGGACACAGACGACAGGAGCTACAGTGGCTCTATCTTTACTGGAAGGGGTGGGGGTTGCTATCTACAGGGGGGCTGTGGGCTGTGTGGCACTACCTACAAAGGACAAAATACCCAGCTTTCCCGGGTATAAAAAAAAAGTGTGGAAATAAACTAAGATATAACTTTTATTTAATCTAGCTAAAAGGATTAATCCTTTACTCAGACTAAATAAAAGTTATATCTTAGTTTATTTGCACACATTTATTTGATAGCTGGGAAAGCTGGGTATTTTGTGTGCTCCTGCATTTAGACAGTGCAGTGTAAATGAATGGAGAGGAGTGCATGATGCCGATTGGTCAGCATCATGCACTCCTCTGTACAACGCCCACTTGGTCGAAAGTAAAAATACGCCCACTTGGGCATTAAGAAAGCTCATTAGCATAAACCAAAATCGCTCCTAACGTTGTAAAAATAGATCGTTTTTTTAAATAAAAAGCATTACTGTCACCTACATTACAGCGCCGATCTCCTTATGTAGGAGATAGGGCACTTATAATCTGGTGACAGAGCCTCTTTAACATTACTAGGAAGCTGAGCATAAGACATGTGCAATAAGTCTGACAAAGGAATCGAACCTGCCAGATTCTGTTCCAACTGAACATTAGAATACAAATTGGTACTATGCAGCCAATCTCTCATGTGCCTACAGATTGCTGCTAGGTTATAGCAACTGTATACCACCGTCACACTTAGTCAGTGCCAGTTTCTTATATGCAATCCTCTGTCTTTTCTTCTGCCACAAGAATTGTAAGAATGCAGACTGCGGTTTTTGACTATCTAGATGTTTGAGCAGTATAGGTAATCCCTGACATTGCTGTCCATATATGGAGAGTGTGTCAGGGTCTTCCCCAGAGTGGAGTCCCGAGCAGAGCACTCGTACAGGCTCTGCTCCGGGACTCTGTGGAATTCCCTAGAGCAGGAGTCCCAGTGATGTCAGGACCACAGCTGGAGTCCCAGGAAGAGCCTACTAGCGCTCTGCCCAGGACTCCAGCTCTGGGGTTGCCCCTGACATCTCTGTCCGTATATGGACAATGATGTCAGGAGCAGAACTGGAATCCCAGGCAGAGCGCTAGAAGCGGCTCTGCTCCGGAACTCCAGCTCTGGGCAAGCCCCTGACATCACTGTGGCAGCATCTGCGGAGGGCACTGTGGCAGCATCTATGGAGGGCACTGTGGCAGCATCTATGGAGGGCACTGTGGCAGCATCTGCGGAGGGCACTGTGGCAGCATCTGCGGAGGGCACTGTGGCAGTATCCTCGGAGGGCACTGTGGCAGCATCTACGGAGGGCACTGTGGCAGCATCTGCGGAGGGCACTGTGGCAGCATCTGCGGAGGGCACTGTGACAACATCTACGGAGGGCACTGTGGCAGCATCTACGGAGGGCACTGTGGCAGCATCTACGGAGGGCAATGTGGCAGCATCTATAGAGGGCACTGTGGCAGCATCTACAGAGGGCACTGCGGCAGCATCTACAGAGGGCACTGCGGCAGCATCTACAGAGGGCACTGCGGCAGCATCTACAGAGGGCACTGCGGCAGCATCTACAGGGGACTCTGCGGCAGCATCTACAGAAGACTGTGTGGCAGTATCTACAGAGGGCACTGCGGCAGCATCTACAGGGGACTCTGCGGCAGCATCTACAGAAGACTGTGTGGCAGTATCTACAGAGGGCACTGTGGCAGCATCTGCGGAGGGCACTGTGGCAACATCTATGGAGGGCACTGTGGCAGCATCTACGGAGGGCACTGTGGCAGCATCTACGGAGGGCAATGTGGCAGCATCTATAGAGGGCACTGTGGCAGCATCTACAGAGGGCACTGTGGCAGCATCTACAGAGGGCACTGCGGCAGCATCTACAGAGGGCACTGCAGCAGCATCTACAGAGGGCAGCGGCAGCATCTACAGGGGACTCTGCGGCAGCATCTACAGAAGACTGTGTGGCAGTATCTACAGAGGGCACTGCGGCAGCATCCACAGAGGGCACTGCGGCAGCATCCACAGAGGGAACTGCGGCAGCATCCACAGAGGGCACTGCGGCAGCATCTACAGAGGGCACTGTGGCACTATCTAAAAAGGGGCTGCCCAATCTTGACTTGTGTGTCTGCCAAACGCTGCCAACTGAGCCGCAGGACTGCATTTAGCGACACTTAAACTGGAAAACTGGATTGTTGAAATAAGCACGTGGAGAAATATCTAAAATTTTAAACCTAGCGGTATTATTATAGTAATGTAGTATTAATTTTATAGTAATGTAGTACTATTATAATTATTATAGTAATATAGTGTTATAGTAGTTCAAATAAGTAATTTATTAACAATTTTGTGTTGTGTCAAATTTGAAAGCAATGCAGCCCGTCAACTTCCCATTTTTTCTATATGCGGCCCACTTACCCTGCCGAGTTTGAGACCCCTGCATTAGATTCTGTATTACGGATGTATTCTCTCCAAGAAGCATCACTTCAAGGAGAGAATACATCCATAACACCTCCGAGATACGTCAGAATAAATAATGCCTACAACGCTGTAGGGACTCCGTGTGCTACTGTAAAAGCTTCATGCACACGGCTCTGCCATGAGGTCTGCCATTCTTTTTTTTTTACCAATAGTTTTTATTGAATTTTGATTAATGAAGAAAAACATTGTCACATACCCACTAAAAGGAGTATAATAAGATGAAGTTGGTGGTCTAGCAGGACCGAAGTGAAATTACCGGCCATTTCAAGTCAATTGATCGAGTAAAATAAAGATCATGTGGGCACCGCTACAAATAGACTATTGGAAGATCAATCCAAGTGCAAAGATGGATTATCATAGGGCGTTTTGACGCGTTTTTGCCACGATTTTGCCACGAATCGCGGCAAAAATCGCGAAGAAACTGCATTGTGTATATCCTGCAAAAGGACCTTTAGACATAAGGTCACATGACCTTATCTCTGAAGTTCTTACTACTGCTTAGAGACCTGCTGGTTACATGACCGCAGGACTTTGAGGAGCAGCAGCAGCAGCAAAATTCCACAGAGAGACTGAGTATAAGGGGATTGATTTGTTTAAGGGGTCTGTATTTAGGGGGACTGTATTTAGGGGTCTGGTGTGGGGTCTGTATTTAGGGGGCCTGGTTTGGGGACTGTACTTAGGTGGTTTGGTGACTGCATTAGTTTAAGGGGTCTGTATTTAGGGGTCTGGTCTGGGGTCTGTATCAGTATAAGGGTTTTAGGGTCTGTATATTTAGGGGTCTGGGGTCGGTATTTAGGGGGTCTGTATTAGTTTGAGGTCTGGGGTCTGTATTTAGGGGGTCTGGTCTGGGGTCTGTATTAGTTTATAGGGTCTATTTAGGGGGCCTGTTCTAGGGTCTGTACTAGTTTAGGGGGCTTTATTTAGGGGATCTGTATTAGTTTATAGGGTCTATTTACGGGGCCTGTTCTAGGGTCTGTATTAGTTTAGGGGTCTTTTTTCAAATATAATTTTTTATTCAAAGTCAGAACACATAGAGGTAAATAATGTGTGCAACATATTCAGTACAATATATATCATATAACAGTGTGTTCCAACTCCAAAGTAATTTTACTTTTTACTTGTAATCAGCAAAACATGAGGAAATGAACAATTCAAAACTATTCCCACATCCCCCCCCCTAAACCCCTCCATCTCAGTGATCAATCTCCTAACTGCTCTGTAACAAGCCCAGAGTGCCCTGAACACTGCGAATTATACCATGATGTATATTGAAATGTACGCATTAAAGCACCAATCTCAGCTGTAGAATAATGCATTTCAATAAATGTACGCCAAGTTTTGAAGAACTGCTCTGTGGACTTCTCTTTGTGTCGTTCCAATTCCAATTTATCATACCCCAATAATGTTTTGAGAGTAGTCAGCATGGCCGGCCTTAGCTATGTTCGACCAGTGCGGTCGCACAGGGCGCCAGCCGTCACACTGCAAGAGGGGCACCAGCGGGTGTGTGTAACCCTGCGCCGTTGCAACTACCAGCGGGGATACACACACTAACTGCAGGCGCCTTTCCACCCGGGCGCTTCTTCACTTAGTAGCCATCGCTACCGCTGTAGCAGCCATAGCGGCTGCTAGCGGTGACACGGGGCATGAGGGCGGTGGCGCCGCTAGCAGCTGCTGTGGCTGCTGTAGCGGTAGCGACGGCACTATAGCAGAGCAGGGAGGTATCTCCCTGCTCTGCTGTCTACTAGCGCCACTGTATCTCCCTGAAGGAGTGGAATTCCCGTGTGGCCGGGGATTCCGCTCCTGGAGCACTGCTTGATGTCTCTGTCCATATATGGACAGTGACATCAGGGGAAACTCCTGAAGCGGAATCCCTGGTCACAACCTTGCAGACTCTACGACCGGGGATTCCACTCCAGGAGAAGCCAATGACGTCATGGACACAGACGACAGGAGCTTCTCCTGGAGTGGAATCGACGGTCATAGCGTCTGCAACGCTGTGGACGGGGATTCCGCCTTAAGAGTTTTCCCTGATGTCACTGTCCATATATGGACAGAGGCATCAAGCAGCGCTCCAGGAGCGGAATCCCCGGCCACACGGGGATTCCGCTCCTTCAGGGAGCTACAGTGGCACTATCTATACTGGAAGGGGGGGGTTGCTACCTACAGGTGGGCACTATAGCAGAGCAGGGAGGTATCTCCCTGCTCTGCTGTCTACTAGCGCCACTGTAGCTCCCTGAAGGAGCGGAATCCCTGTGTGGCCGGGGATTCCACTCCTGGAGCGCTGCTTGATGTTTCTGTCCATATATGGACAGTGACATCAGGGGAAACTCCTGAAGCGGAATCCCCAGTCACAGCATTGCAGACTCTATGACCGGGGATTCCACTCCAGGAGAAGCCAATGACGTCATGGACACAGACGACAGGAGCTACAGTGGCTCTATCTTTACTGGAAGGGGTGGGGGTTGCTATCTACAGGGGGGCTGTGGGCTGTGTGGCACTACCTACAAAGGACAAAATACCCAGCTTTCCCGGGTATAAAAAAAAAGTGTGGAAATAAACTAAGATATAACTTTTATTTAATCTAGCTAAAAGGATTAATCCTTTACTCAGACTAAATAAAAGTTATATCTTAGTTTATTTGCACACATTTATTTGATAGCTGGGAAAGCTGGGTATTTTGTGTGCTCCTGCATTTAGACAGTGCAGTGTAAATGAATGGAGAGGAGTGCATGATGCCGATTGGTCAGCATCATGCACTCCTCTGTACAACGCCCACTTGGTCGAAAGTAAAAATACGCCCACTTGGGCATTAAGAAAGCTCATTAGCATAAACCAAAATCGCTCCTAACGTTGTAAAAATAGATCGTTTTTTTAAATAAAAAGCATTACTGTCACCTACATTACAGCGCCGATCTCCTTATGTAGGAGATAGGGCACTTATAATCTGGTGACAGAGCCTCTTTAACATTACTAGGAAGCTGAGCATAAGACATGTGCAATAAGTCTGACAAAGGAACCGAACCTGCCAGATTCTGTTCCAACTGAACATTAGAATACAAATTGGTACTATGCAGCCAATCTCCCATGTGCCTACAGATTGCTGCTAGGTTATAGCAACTGTATACCAGCGTCACACTTAGTCAGTGCCAGTTTCTTATATGCAATCCTCTGTCTTTTCTTCTGCCACAAGAATTGTAAGAATGCAGACTGCGGTTTTTGACTATCTAGATGTTTGAGCAGTATAGGTATAGTTTGCATGGGATAAAGAAGGCGAGCAAAACGTATCATTTTTAAGTGAGCAGCTCTCTCGAACAATGACAATGGCAGTGACGACCATCGATGTAACTCCTTATAAATTTTCTCAAACGGGTAAATAATTGAGCTTATACAATGAAGAGGCCAATTTACCTATTTTAATCCCCAGTTATGTTATATGAGATCTGGCTACATCCACTGTGCCATGTAAGGGTGGTCTCGTCCTTGAATCTATCAAATAGAGTAATTGACTCTTTAGCGCATTAACTTTATACCCTGAGAATGTCCCAAAATAATGTAGCCTCTCCAGTACTCCCCCCAAATGATCCCCAGGTGAATTTAAAAATAACAAAAGATCATCAGCAAAACAAGTCAATTTAATCTCCTGACTACCCACCATTATCCCATCATAATCATTGGAGGACAAAAAATGCCTTGCCAATGGTTCCAAGGCCAAGTCGTGCAACAGTGGTGAAAGGGGACAACCTTGCCTCGTTCCTTAAGTAAGTGAATTGGAGCTGACAGAAAACCTGTGGTAAACACCCGGGCTTGTGGGTCTAAATATAGCGCATCTAAATAATTCCTAAATAATCCTTGAATCCCAAAACGATCTAAAACTAAACCTAACCAATCCCAGTGCACATTATCAAAAGCCTTTTCTGCGTATAGCGTTAAATGTGATGGCGAATCATATCCCGAAATGTTAGTAGACGTTAATGCATCTTGTACCGCCAGAACCGTACGTATATTTTTGGCTGATTGTCCTTTAATAAAACCCACTTGGTGTGGCACAATCAGATCTGGGAGAAACTGAGCCATCCTATCGGCCAATATTTTTGATAAGACTTTAACATCCTGATTAATCAGAGATATTGGGAGATACGATCCTGGGTTAGTCGGATCTTTTCCTTCTTTATACAGAACTTTGATATATGCTACATTGCCCGATTTCAGGAATTCCTTATTTAGGAGCATATGGTTATAAACTGGCAACAAAATAGGTGTGACTTCTTCCCTTATAAGCTTATAAAGTCACTAGAAAAACCAAAAAACCATCTGACCCTGGCACTTTGTTATTCGACAAGGATTTAGTGGTGGATAGTATCTCCTGTTCCGTAATCAAAGCATTCAATGAAACCCTATCTGGATCCGAGAGTGAAGGTAACGTCAAAGAGTCCAAAAACGACCTACCCTCCTCCATATTTGAAGTGTCGTGTGCATATAGGGCGGTGTAGTAATCTCAAAGTATGTTATTTACTAACTTTGGATCTTTCTGCAAATCACCTTTCCCATCTCTCATACTCCCTATATGGGCAGGCGAAATTGTGTTTTCGCCAATCTGGCCAAAAGTGAACCAGTTTTATTACCATACCTATAAAAATGCACAGTTGTTTGTTCTCTCTGAAATCGTTCCCTTCTATATAGCCACAGTTCAAAATCAGCTTTGGCTGTAAGCCAGTCAGCTCTAAGCGCTAATGTAGGATTTGCCATGTATGCAGTGTATTTCATTCGAAGAGTACAACTAGAGTCGTTATAAAACTTATTGGTCTTAGCTTTAAGCGACGCCACAAAGGAAATAATCCTCCCCCTCAACACTGCCTTTGCCGTATCCAAAAACAAATTACTGTTATCTTTATGAGCCTGATTCTCCTGGCTATATTCCAATAACCAGCCCTTCAGTTTAGACTGAAAGGATTCATCATTTGCCAAGAAAGAAGGGAATCTCCACAATATGTCAGATCCCCATCTAAATGTATCTACCAAGATCAGAGAGACCGGTGCATGATCTGAAATCACCAAGTCTTCTTTCTGAACACTAAGGATCCTAGGGAGGAGCACCAGAGAAACCACTAAATAGTCAATACGTGACCATGCTGTATGTGCATGAGAAAAGTGCGTGTATTCTCTACCCAATGGGAATTGTGTTCTCCAAACATCCATCATACCAGTTGAAGACCGTAACGTAGCCAGAACTTTATCATGTGATCTTTCAGCTAGTATCCTACCATCCCCCCTTCGCCTGTCCTCCGTCGTACATAAAACTGAGTTAAGGTCCTCCCCAAAAGAATCTGACGTTCCTTGTCCGCTAGAAGTTTACCTTCCAAAAGTTGAAAAAAGGCATGGTTATTATCATTCGGTGCGTATATACAATACAAGCTCAATCTGCCCATTGCGCCTTTCAAAGTCACATGAAAATATCTACCCTCTGCATCTTGTTCAGAAGAAACCACAGAACAATCCATTAACTGCCGGAGATCCCAATTTTGTACCCACCCATAATTTTTGCATTCTCTGGAAATCACACTCTAGTAGATGAGTTTCCTGCAAAATCGCTATGTCAGCTTTTAGCTTCTTCAGATGACGAAGGACCATTATGCGTTTATGTGGGGACTGAAGTCCCTTCACATTCCACGTTATTATTTTCATGTAATGTCAGTCAATTCTCTAGAAATAATTAATTGGCAACCCACAGAAATGGCAAAGCAGACCTCAACCACCGAGACAATCCCTTCCACCCCTCCCCCCTCAGTTAAAGGGAATGTGTCGCAAATTAAACCTATTTTTTTAAGTGTCGTTTCTATTATATTTTTTACGTTTTTTTGCTGTATTTTTTTTTCTTCCACATGGTGGAAAGTATTACAAATTAAAATAATTTGACATGTTTTCCTATGCTGGCCACCAGGGGGGGGGGCACTTCCCAGAATTGCAGCAAGGTGAATAAGGCAAAGCAACCTGACTCACAGCTGCCGTAAATGTGGGAGGGAATCTCACCCCCCCCCCCCTCCTACAAGCCAGGAAAAAGTGTCTTCAAATTGCTAAGCAGTGTCCGGCAGCCATTTTGGGTGTGATTCTGTAGCTGGCAGAAGTTATAGGACACACCAAAAGGCTAAGGGTATGTTCACATGCTTACTAAACAAAGGGAAACCAGCTCCTGATTTTCAGCCATTTTTTAATCAAACTCGCGTTTTTTACGGCCGTTTTTGGAGCTGTTTTTCTATAAAGTCAATGAAAAAAGGCTCCAAAAACGTCCCAAGAAGTGATGTGCACTTCATTTTGGCGGGCGTCTTTTTACGTGCCGTTTTTGGAAAACGACCACGTAAAAAACGCCCTGTCGGAACAGAACGCCTTATTTCCCATTTAAACCAATGGGCAGATGCTTGTAAGCGTTCTGCTTCCGATTTTTCAGCTGAAGACATTGTGTGTGAACACACCCTTAGAGTGATGAAAGTGATGTGAATGACTTTTCAGTTGACAGGTTCACACGGCGAGTATTTGTCACGTTTTTTTTGCCAAAAAGCACATAAAAACCGCTTGATTACACTTGGGGGGGGGGGGCTGATTCTTCAAAACAGCTGATAAGCGGCTACGAAGTATCAGCGGCGCCCGTGCACACTCCGCTCTGACACACACACACTGACACACACACACACACACACACACAGGAAAAGTCTTAAAGGGGTTGCCCAGGAAAACATGGCGCCGCACCTGTCCTCAGGTCGTGTGTGGTATTACAGCTCTGTCCTATTCACTTCAATGGAGGTGAACTGCAATACCAGACACAACCGGAGGACAGGTGCGGTGCTGTGTCTCCAATCCGGACACCCCTTCTGTCCAGAGATGACCCGACGGGGGAGGCGGGTGTCAGAGCCACCCACCGCCATCACTGCAGACAGAACCCCACAACTACGGCATGAGGGCAGGGCTTGTCTTGAGTGCACTGTCTATTGTTATGGACAGATTTAGGCTGGATTCACACGAGCACATTACGTCCGTAATGGACGGAACGTATTTCGGCCACTAATCCCGGACCGAACACACAGCAGGGAGCCGGGCTCCTAGCATCATAGTTATGTACGACGCTACGAAAACCGCAGGTAGGTAATACAAAGCTGAATCAAACAATGTGAAACTTGAAATGGCATGAGTCCCCCTCTGTCACCGCATGGACATCTCCCTTCAGTCTGGGGAAGAAGAAGTAAGACCCCTTCTGGAACTCCTGTTTCTGGAACGACCCCTGCGGGGCAGACCATCTCTGCGTGGCTGAAGGTCGCCATTATTGGCCCGAGACAGATTGTCCACAAATTTAGCCGCTTCCCCCGGAGAAGAAAATGAATCCACCCCACCACCTGGTTCAAAAATCTTGAGAATGGCGGCAAACATTAAGGAAAAGCGAATGTGTTTCTGAACTAAAATAGAACAGACCGTGCTAAATGCACGCCACTTGCGTGTAACATCAGCAGAGTAATCTAATAACAATAAGATTCTGTGGCCTCGTATTCTCACTTGTGTCGAGGATCGACGATAAGCCTGTAACACATTTGTTTTATCCATGTAATCCAAATACTTCACAATAACAGGTCGCGGTCGTGCTTGAGCACCATCTTGGGTAGAACCTCTCATCGGTCCCATTCTATGAGCTTTCTCAGCTCGTAGCGGGGTATGCAAACCTTGCGCCTGAGGCAATTCCACCACACACAATTTTAGCAACTGTATAGATTCTGGAAGACCGATAATGCGCAGGTCGCTTCTTCTCGAGCGGTTTTCCAGATCATCCACTTTATCTACAAGCTGGATATTAGAGGAAAGCACCTTCTTCACCTCCGCTTGTGTTCCCGCCAGCTCATCTTCCATCAAACTGAGACGTTGTTCTAAGTCAGTGATACGTTCCGTATGAACAGATACATCAGACTGTAATTGGTGTAAAAGATTCGATACTGTCGCTTCCAAAGAAGCTGTAATATCTGGGGCTATAAGTTTAGCCACCTTTATGAACAAAGTTTTACATGAAATGTCCATATTGTGAAGGAGAGTGTCAGGCTCACCTTCTTCCATGGTTGGCTGCACCAGAGGAGGTTGTGATGCTGAGCGCGAGCTCGTACTCCTCGTGTTCCTGGATGGCTCAGGCGCCATTTTACCCAACGGTTTTCACCAGGAATCTCTCCATACGCCGGAGAGAAGTTGGTAAGCAATGTTATCGACCAAGAACCAGTGGTCGGAAGTCAGATCCTTGGGACCCTGTTGTTCTGAGTCGGGTGAGCGGAGCTCTCACTACACGCGTCTGGTCATGTGCGCGCCAGAACCGGAAGTCCCAGTTTAGGCGTCTTTATTTAGGGGTCTGCATTTAGGGTTTAGGTCTGGGGTCTGTAGTAGAATAGGGGGTCTGGTCTGGGGTCTATATTACTTAAGGGAGTCAGGTCTGGGGTAATTATTAGTGTAGGGGTCAGGTCTGGTGTCTCTATTTAGGGGGTCTGGTCTGGGGTCTGTATTTAGGGAGTCTGGTCTGGGATCTGTATTTAGGTGTCTGGTCTGGGGTCTGTATTAGTTTATGGGGTCTGTATTTAGGGGTCTATATTAGTTTTGGGGTCTGTATTAGTTTAGGGGGTCTGGTCTCAGGTCTGTATTAAGGGAGTCAGGTCTGGGGTCTATTTAGGGGTCTGGTCTGAGGTCTGTATTTATTTAGGGTGCTTGTTCTGGGGTCTGTATTTGTGTAGGGGGGTCTGGTCTGGAGACTGCATTAGTTTAGAAGGTTTGGGGTCTGTATGTATTCTATGATCTAGTCTGGGGTCCAAATTAATTAGTCTGAGTAAAAGGGGTTGTCCAGGCACATCGATAGGTCATCAGTATAAAAACGGTCCGTGCCCGGACAACCGCTTTAATGTATGGTTCTGGGCCTTGGTGTCTAAATTTGTGTGTTTCTATAGAGGCTGGAAATGGCTGCAGAAGTGATGGGCAAAGATGTCTCATCAGGAGAAGTCGCCATAAAAGTATGCGTCAGATGGAGAAGAAAAGAGAATGACTCCCATCAGAGAAGATGTCACTTGTGAGTCACTGGATCTATAGGGGATCTGTCCCCTCTCCTGACATGTCTGTTGCAGGTAATCCTTGTATTCTAAATATCTCTGTGTAACCAGGACTAATAGACAAATGCAAGTTACCATTCCCATTGTCAAGAGGAAGTGTCCCTGAACAGTGTGATACCGTCAGTGATGGATGGAGACTGTCAGTATGTAGGGACACAGCCCTTTGACAAGGGGAATCATAAGAACAAACATTTGTCAATGCACGCACAGAAAGGTGGTGTTCACTATAGACACGGCAGAGCAGCGGTGGGGAAGGGGAGCCCAAGTTTGTCGAACAGCACAGGGCTATGGTCTACTTAATCCGCCACTGTCCAATTGTTAATATCCACTGTTTAGCCATGACATTAAAGGTGTTGTCTCAGCATTTAATATTATATTCATTGCATAAATCTTAAAAAAATAACAATGTTTTCCATTTACATGCTGTTAAAAAAAAACACCTATTCTGTGAAGAGTTTATATTTCCTTACATAGTGTGGAGCCACCTGGTGTTCAAAGTCTATAGCAAGGTGCATGTCCAACTAATGATCTGCTGGACACGCATGCTCAGTCATTCTCCCCATTGACAGTTCTCTGCATAGTTATTTGCTGTTCACTGCATAGTAGTCAATATAAATAGCTTTCTTCCCTGCTTGTCAGGGAAGGAGCAAAGCCTCTGCAATAGCATACTGCCTCTAGTAGGATAGCTGAGGAGACTCTTTCTGAGCTTGTTAGGATTGCACCCTAAAAGCAGATACAATATATGGAAAAAAGTATTGGGATACCTACACATTACACCTTCAGGAGCTTTTATGACACCCCATTCTAAATCCATAGGTATTAACATGGAGTTGGTTCCCCTTTGCCGTTAAAACAATTTCCACTCTTCTAGGAAGACTTTCTACAAGATTTTGGAGTTTGTCTGTGGGAATATTTATCCAGAAGTGCATTTGTGAGGTCAGACACTGATGTTGGATGAGAGGACCTGGCTCGCAATCTCTGTTCTAGTTAATCCGAAAGGTGTTCGATGGGGTTAAGGTCAGTGCTTCCTGTTGAACAGTCAAGTTCTTCTACAACAAACTCACCCAACTATGCCATCCACTGGAGAACAGAAAAAAACCTTCCCCAAACTGTTCACTCAAAGTTGGAAGCACACAATTGCCAAAATGTCTTGGTATGATGAAGCATTACGATTTTCCTTCAGTGGAACTAAGGGGCCTAGGCCAAGCCTAGAAAACCATGATTTTTATGCAGGACAATGCTCGATCGCATATATCGAAGTACTCCACTGCATGGCTAGCCAGTAAAGTCCTTAAAGATGAAAGAATAATGATATGGCCTCCTTCCTCACCTTACCTAAACCCTATTGAGAACTTGTGTGCCCTTCTTAAACGGCAGATTTACGGTGAAGGAAAACTGTATACCCCTCTGAACAGTGTCTGGGAGGCTGTGGTTGCTGCTGCACAAAAAGTTGATCATCAACAGATTAAGAAACTTACAGATCCATGGATGGAAGGCTATTATTGAAAAGAAATGTCGCTATATTGGTCACTGATTTATTTATTTTTGGGGGAAATGTCAGAACTGTTTATTTGTACATTTTGAGTTGTTTGTTTATTATT
This sequence comes from Rhinoderma darwinii, assembly GCF_050947455.1. Taxonomy (NCBI): domain Eukaryota; kingdom Metazoa; phylum Chordata; class Amphibia; order Anura; family Rhinodermatidae; genus Rhinoderma; species Rhinoderma darwinii. The sequence continues at coordinate 557,300,072 of NC_134687.1, read as the reverse complement.
GTCACTTTAAGATGAAAATAAACAAGTGAGATGGGAATACTTTCCTTTTTCATTTAGTTACATAATTCTGCACACTAAGGCCTTATTCACACGGACATGTCCGTGTTGCGCACGCAAAAAACGCTGCGTTTTGCGTGCCCAAAAGGTCCGTGTGGCATCAGCATATGGTGCGTGGCTACGTGATTTTTGCGCAGCCGGCATCATGATGACACTCCGGTTTTATGTTTACAAACAGATAAGCACGTGGTGCTTTTCTGTTTTCATTCAATGTTTGTACTACTGTTGTGCGAATAACGTGCGGTACCCGGAAGTACTTCCGTGTGCCGAGAGCGATTTGCACACCCATTAACTTCAATGAGTGCGTGCAGCGCGAAACACAGGCAAATATAGGACATGTCATGAGTTTCACGCAGCGCACATGAAATTCACTGACAGTCTGAACGGCCCCATTCATTAACATAGGTCCGTGCAACGCGAGTGAAAATCACGCGCGTAGCACGGACGTATAACGCGTTCGTGTGAATAAGGCCTAATAGTTGCCCAATAATTATGCAAACAGATATTCTCCTAAGAAAACCAAAATATCACTTTTACTTTCTTGAATATTCAGGTTTGAGGTTTAACATTTTGGATTGACCGACAGCACTATAGTTGTTCAATAATAAAATGAATCCTCAAAAATACAACTTGCCTAATAATTGTGCACATAGTGTATATATGTATATAGGTATGCACACCAAAAAGACCCACCATGCGCCAATCCACTGCCACAACACTGTCAGAACACCCCAATGCGCGCTTCGTCAGGGGGTGCTGAAAGAGTGTGATCAGAGGGTTTAAATAAATCAATGTGGGTCTTTTGGTATGAGTATCTTGAGGTCTCAATGAGTTTCTCCTCTATGACTGTGACTTTACAATTTGTGTGGCCATTCCATAGGCCCTTGTTTTGGTGATTATCATCAGTATACATATTTTATAGTCGTTGATATTGTTATACTACCATTGATTGCCCTGCCTCATATTCAACACTGTCCTCTGTGTACTGTTGTACATTGTTTTTATGGGTGGTAATTTTTAAACTGTCTTGATCAACTGTGCTGTCTGTCTTCAATAAAGTCATTTTGTATTTTTTCTAAAATACGTTTGATCTTGTCTGATTATAGCATATGGGGATAACTTTTTGGTGTTTCTATGCATGGGGTCCCATATATGCAACTTTATTCATTGATATATGACCTTGAATTTATCGTATTCTTTTTTGGTTTAACTACAGATGATACAGCCTGACATCTGTAAAGGGGATCTACTGACATTTGACACGGCCACGTGCTTCCTTCACAGCGCGTCCCTGGAGGGAACCCTCGTTACCCGGTAGTATATCTCTATATTGCTGTACTTACCTGTACCGGAAGGTCCAAAAGTTTTTGGTGGATAGTGGCGTATTGGTCTGAGTACTCAGGCCCTTTCATAATTGGAGTTGGAATCACGTAATAGTTTGCTGTTGTGGAAGCGGTGCTGATCCGGTGGGTGCTGTAGGATTTAAAGTGGGCCATTGTAAAGGTGAACTACAGAGGAGACACTATATTGCTTGCTGGCAATCGTGGTTGAAGTTGCACGCTTGTGGGTGTATCTATTTTTACTCACATATACCAGCCGTGACTATATACATTGTAGTAAACATGACCAAACGCAGGGGTAGAGCAGCACCAAGGAAGTTGACAGAATACTTTCCTAATCCGGTTCTTTCCCAGGGAAAAGATTCTCTGTCAGCTGCTTCTCTTGCTCAGCAAGATGCGGCAAATCTGTCCCCCCGTAGCTCCCCCCAAATTCAGGAAGGTCTATCACCAGTGGTTAGCGCTTCAATCCCAGCAGCAGCACCCAGCGGGTGGCATATTTTCACCTTCACCCACAAACAAAGGTCCGGTCTATAAAAAAACGTCGCTAGTGGACAATGTAATGTTGTCTCAAATCCTAACGGACGAACCCTGTGATATTTCTCAGTTCCCTTCATCTGATGCACCTATTACGGTGGACACATTAAAAGGAATGTTAGTCCTACTTCAAAATGGCATAAATAAGAGCGTGTCATCTCTGGTCAGTAAATTACAATCCAATGTTAATCCACTGGGTGAGCGCACGGACCATTTATAACGTAAGATGGAAGATTTTTCAAATGCCCATAACGAACTTGTGGATGCACATAATGCACTGGAAGATGACGTTACTTGGCTTAAACACAAGGTCACAGATGCTGAGGACCGTTCAAGGCGTAATAACATCAAAATCCGGGGTATACCAGAGGAGGTACCTCCTACTGAATTAGCTGGATATGTGAGAAGTTTATTTCTTGCAATGGTACCATCGCTTTTGGAGCTGGATTTGAAAATAGATCGGGTGCATAGACTACCTAAATCAAAAGCAGCCCCAGATAAGGCACCTCGTGATACGTCGTCTAGAATGAAAAAATTTCATGTAACAGAGAGACTGATGTTTGAGGTCAGAAGAATGGGTTAGCTTCCGACTCCCTACACTGCTATCTCTTTATTCCCGGATCTCTCAGCTGCCACTCTTCAAGCTCGCAGAGAATTTTTTCAAATTACGAAAACCCTACGTGATTCTGGTATCAAGTATAAATGGGGATTCCCTACAAAATTGTTGATAACCTACAATGGAACACTCGTTATGGCTACCTCTGTGGAGGAAGGTTTATCGTTGTTACAAAAATTTAACATTCTTACACCTGGTACTCCACTTAAACTTGGGAAAGTGCGAGCGCCTTCTTCACTTGCCCTAGATTGGAAGACAGTTAACATCCGCAACCATATGACCTGATTACTTCTAATATATGTCGTTTGCTGGCTAAATATATTAAGGTTATAGTACTTGATATCTGGTTAACTTAAAGAGGCTCTGTCACCAGATTTTGCAACCCCTATCTGCTATTGCAGCAGATAGGCGCTGCAATGTAGATTACAGTAACGTTTTTATTTTTGCAAGCCTCATTTGCATAACTACAAAAATGGTCATAACTTGGTCAAAAATGCTCGTTTTTTAAAAATAAAAACGTTACTGTAATCTACATTGCAGCGCCTATCTGCTGCAATAGCAGATAGGGGTTGCAAAATCTGGTGACAGAGCCTCTTTAAATCTTATATTATTCATGAGAAAGATTGCAATGTATTTGTTCTCTTTCCCCTAGAGAATGCAGTGCGAGGAACGCACTATGATTGTTCTCAATTTTCACGTTATAAATTTACGCCATGTACTATGCAGTGTAAATAACATGTTAACTTTATTTTATGGGTCGGCACGATTACGGGGATACCAAATATGTACAGGTTTTATGTGTTTTCCTATGTTTGCACAATAAAAAGCCTTTTAGAAAAAAATTACTTGTTTTTGCACCACCGCATTCCAAGAGCCGTAATCTTTTTATTTTTCCATCAATGTGGCCGTATGTGGGCTTGATTTTTGCGGGCCAATGTGTAGTTTTCATTAGTACTATTTTGGGGTACATAGGACTTATAGATTAACTTTTATTAAATTTTTTATTCGGGGAATGGGAGAAAAGAGAGAATTTTGCCGTTGTTTTTTGCGTTTTTTTTGGACACCGTTCATCCGGCGGTTTAATTAATGTGTTCATTTTATTGTTCAAGTTGTTACAATTGCGGGGATACTATATATCTGCATGTGTTATTTGATTTTGACTGTAATTTATTTATTTTTTTCCCAAACTTTATTTAACTGATTTACATTTTTTTTTTTAGTCCCACCTGGGGAGTTCACTAAGCGATCTGCTGATCGCATATATAATGCTTTGGTATACTTAGTATACCAAAGCATTATTGCCTGTCAGTTTAAAACTGACAGGCTATCTATTAGGTCATGCCTCCGGCATGGCCTAACAGGCAGATGCTGAAGGCAGACCTGGGGGTCTTTGTTAGGCCCCGGCTGCCATGGAAACCCAACGGCGACCCGCGATTTCTTTGCGGGGGCACCGATCGTGTGACAGAGGGAGCTCCCTACCTCTGTCAAACACCTTAGATGTCGCTGTTACTATTGACAGCGGCATTCAATGGGTTAAACTGCCAGAATCGGAGCGCGCTTCGATTCCGGCAGTTGCAGCAGGAGCCAGGCTGTGGACAACAGCCGTGCTCCTGCCGCTGATCGCGTGGGTACACTGGCAGTACCCGCGCCATCGCAGGACGGATATATCCGTCCTCCTGCGTGAACTAGCAGCTGCAGAGGACGGATATATTCGTCCTTCGGCGTTAAGGGGTTAAAGCTATAGCATCGCTTAAACTTTTTAAGGCCCCGGGTCCGGATGGCTACACGAATAACTATTATAAGGAGTATGCACAGATTCTAGCCCCTCATTTAGTGCAGATATTTAATCAAGCAGCACAGGATGGTGCTTTTCCTACGGAAATGCTCCTGGCCACGGTAGTCATCTTTCCTAAACCAGATATGGATCCCACGTCCCCAGCTAATTTTCGTCCTATTTATCTGTTAAACTCAGATATTAAAATATATGCAAAAATCCTCTCGACTAGGTTGTATCATATTATTCCTCAACTGGTTAAATCAGATCAAGTTGGGTTTGTGGCGGGACGTCAGGCCCCTGATGGAACTCGGCAGTTTATGGACTTGGTTCAGTGTGCAGAGACCTCTCGGACACCTTCTCTGCTTCTTGCTTTGGACGCCGAGAAGGCGTTCGATAGAGTACATTGGGGCTATCTGTCTCAGCTTCTTGAACATTTTGGATTTAAGGGTCATATAAAATCCTCCATTCTTGCATTATACTCATTTCCCTCGGCTAGAGTTCTCTCTCCAGGGTTTTTGTCTGACCCTTTTATAATAAAGAACGGTACGCGTCAGGGTTGCCCACTCTCTCCCATTGTGTTTGCCTTAGCGATGGAGCCCCTCGCAGAACTAATACGACTTAATCCAAAAGTTCAGGCCATTAAAGTAGGATCTGAGGCTTATAAAATTGGTCTTTATGCTGATGATGTGCTCCTTGCAGTCTGTGACCCCTTTAATTCTCTATCCGCCATCCAAGATAACCTTTCTCAGTTTAGTAAGATTTCTTATTATAAAATTAATCCAACTAAGTCCCAGGTGTTAGGTGTGGGAATAGAACAGGGGATGAAGGCCTCCTTGATGTTACAATTTCCTTTTGAGTGCAAAGATGATAGCAGTACCTATTTAGGTATCTCCATTACAAGCCCTAGCTCGGCACTATTTGCTAAGAACTGCCTCCCGCTTTTATCCAAAGTATCAAAACTAGTGGAAAATGTTTCTAAACCAATGATCTCTTGGGCTGGTAAAATCGCTATTGTAAGGCTTTATTCAGACGAACTGGAAAAACGTCCGTGCAACTCACGCGCGTTGCACGGACCTATATGTGTCTATGGGGCCGTGCAGACATGTCCGTGATTTTTCATCAGCGTGAGTCCGCTGAAAAAAAGTCACGACATGTCCGTTCTTTCGGCGTTTTGCACGCATCACACACCAATTGAAGTCAATGGGTGCGTGAAAACCACGCATGCCGCACGGAAGCACTTCCGTGCGAACTGCGTGATTCGCGCAAGAGCTGTCAAAAGGATGAATGTAAACAGAAAAGCACCACGTGCTTTTCTGTTTACAAACATCCAAACGGAGACTCTTTGAGATGAGCGAACCCGGACAACCGAACCGAACTTCACCGGGTTTGGCCGAACTCGTTTTGGCCGAACCCGGCAAAAAAATTTCCAGTACGCGACGTCAGGAGATAGTCACTGTCCAGGGTGCTGAAAGAGTTAAACTGTTTCAGCACCCTGGACAGTGACTTCCGATCCCAATATACATGAACGTGTAAAAAAAAAAGAAGTTCTGACTTACCGATAACTCCCGGCTTCTTCCTCCAGTCTGACCTCCCGGGATGACAATTCAGTCCAGGTGACAGCTCCAGCCAATCACAGGCCAAGCACAGGCTGCAGCGGTCACATGGACTGCCCCGTCATCCAGGGAGGTGGGGCCAGATGTCAAGAGAGGCGCGTCACCAAGAACGCGTCACCAAGGACGCGTCACCAAGGCAACGGCCGGGAGGGAAGTTCTCGTTAAGTACGAACGTGTTTTGTTTTTTTTAAACAGGTTGCTCGATATGGTGATCGGAATTCACTGTCGAGGGTGCTGAAAGAGTTACTGCCGATCAGTTAACCCTTTCAGCACCCTGGACAGTGACTGACGTAGACTAGCCTCATCTCCATGATGGCGGCTGCGCGAAAATCACGCAGCCGCGCATCATACACGGATGACACACGGAGCTGTCAAGTGGTTTTTGCGCGCGCAAAATGCCGCGTTTTTGCGTCCGCAAAAACGCCACGTTCGTGTGAATCCAGCCTAAAGATGATGATCCTGCCCATAATACTATACGTATTTCGAACAGTAATCATCTCGGTTTTCAATAATTACCTTTCTAAACTTCAAAAATTACTCACTGACTTTATATGGGCTGGCAGAAAACCAAGGATACGGCTCTCTACCATGGCTCACCCTTGGGTGTCAGGCGGGATGTGAGTTCCTGATGTAAGGAGCACTGGCGTAGCTATAGGGGTCGCAGCGGTCGCAATTGCGACCGGGCCCCGAAGCCAGGGGGGCCCACGGCCCCCCGCACCAAATCAATAAAAAGTTACTATAGTAACTCGGGCCGCGGGCCCCTGTTACTATAGTAACATACTTTACTTACCTTCCTGGTTCCGGATCGCAGCGGAGGTCCTGACGTCACAGCGCTATGCCGCCGCGCACAGCATCGAGACTACAGAACTCCCGCCGCGGCCGAAGAGGAAGGTAAGGTTATCCCTGACTGGCGGGGTCTGACTCCCGGGACCCGCCAATCAGCTGTTTTGAAGGGGCCGCAGCACTCGTACGAGAGCTGCTCCCCTTCATTCCTGTCACTTCATTCCGGTCACACTGTGTGGGCGAGTAGTGAAATGAAGGGGAAGCAGCTCTCGTACGAGTGCTGCGGCCCCTTCAAAACAGCTGATTTGCGGGTCCCGGGCGACACATCAGCTATTGATGGCCTATCCTGTGGATAGGCCATCAAAGTTTAGGGACTGCACAACCCCTAAGCCTACGATGTAGCAGGCTTAGGGGGCCCATGAGGCAGGATCACAGATTGTGTGATCCTGTCTGCTGGGCCCTGAATCTAAGCCAATCACATGGTAGGCTTAGATACATGGCCCATGCGTGATCCTGTCTGCTGGGCCCTGTATCTAAGCCTACCACACTGTAGGTTTAGATACAGGGCCCCAGCACACAGTAATCTTATACTGTATAAGATTACTGTCTGCTGGACCCTGTATCTAAGCCTACCTTGTGGTAGGCTTAGATACAGGGTCCCACAGACAGTATCACACATGGGCCCTGTATCTAAGCCTTAGGGTATGTGCACAGACACTAATTACGTCCGTAATTGACGGACGTATTTCGGCCACAAGTACCGGACCGAACACAGTGCAGGGAGCCGGGCTCCTAGCATTATAGTTATGTACGATGCTAGGAGTCCCTGCCTCGCTGCAGGACAACTGTCCCATACTGTAAACATGTTTTCAGTACGGGACAGTTGTCCGGCAGCGAGGCAGGGACTCCTAGCGTCGTACATAAGTACGACGCTAGGAGCCCGGCTCCCTGCACTGTGTTCGGTCCGGTACTTGCGGCCGAAATACGTCCGTCAATTACGGACGTAATTAGTGTGTGTGCACATACCCTAACACACGTGTTATTAATCATTTTTTGTGTGTTTTCTTACAGGTTCGGTCGTTGGACTACGGTGTATTCCAGGACTACTTCGATGACAGCTTTTTTTTTATTAATAAAATGGTTAATGAGGGTTGTGTGTTTTTATTTTTTATTTCAATAAAATATTTTTTCTATGTCTTTGTGGTTTTTTTTAAACTATATTACTACCGCCTTAGTAATGGCCGCCGGCTGATTGACAGCATCCATTGCTAAGGCGGGGCTTAGTGTTAGCGGATGCAGAGGCTAACACTAACCCCCTTTATTACCCCGGTACCCACCGCCACCAGGGGTGCTGGGAAGAGCCGGGTACGATCCAGTACCTGACCATCTGTAGTGATGGTCGGCCACTGGGGTGGCCGCAGGCTGGTATTATCAGGAGGGGAAAGGCCAAAAACAGTGGCCCTTCCCATCCTGGTAATGCTGCCTGCTGCTGCTTTATTGTATCTGGCTGGTTATGAAAATGGGGGGGACCCCACGTCATTTAAAAAAAAAATAATAATAATTGGAAAGAACGATGTCGGGGTCCCCCCAATTTTCATAACCAGCCAGATACAACACAGCAGCAGGCAGCATTACAAGGGTGGGAAGGGCCACTGTTTTTGGCCTTCCCCAGCCTGATACTACCAGCCTGCGGCCACCCCGGTGCCTGCCCGTCACTACAGATGGTCGGGTACTGGTTTGTACCCGGCTCTTCCCAGTACCCCAGGTGGCGGTGGGTACCGGGGTAATAATGGGGGTTAGTGTAGCCTCTGCACCGGCTAACATTAAGCCTCGCCTTAGTGATGGAGATTGTCAATCAGCCAGCGGCCATTACTAAGGCGGTGATAATAAAGTTTAAAAAGATACAAGCACATAGAAAAAATATTTTATTGAAATAAAAAAACACAACCCTCATTAACCATTTTATTGAGAATAAAAAAAACGCCGTCATTGAAGTCCTCGTATCCGAAGTCCAACAACCGAACCTGTAAAAAAAACATAAACACACAAAAATAATCAGTAACACATAAAGAAGCAAAATTATTATTCTTACCTATCCTGGGTCCAGCGCTGGAGCCGCAATGTCAGCGAGCTGGGCCCTGTATCGAATCCTATCATGTGTGATACAGTCTGCTGAGCTGTGTATCTAATCCAATCATGTATGATACTGTCTGCTAGGCCCTATATCTAATCCGATCATGTGTGATACTGTCTGCTGAGCCACTGTATCCAATCCTATCATGTGTGATACTGTCTGCTGAGCCACTGTATCTAATCCTATCATGTGTGGTACTGTCTGCTGAGCCACTGTATCTAATCCTATCATGTGTGATACTGTCTGCTGAGCCACTGTATCTAATCCTATCATGTGTGGTACTGTCTGCTGAGCCACTGTATCTAATCCTATCATGTGTGTACTGTCTGCTGCGCCACTGTATCTAATCCTATCATGTGTGATACTGTCTGCTGGGCCACTGTATCTAATCCTATCATGTGTGATACTGTCTGCTGAGCTGTGTATCTAATCCTATCATGTGTGATACTGCCTTCTGAGCCACTGTATCTAATCCTATCATGTGTGATACTGTCTGCTCAGCCACTGTATCTAATCCTATCCATAGTTTATAGGGTCGTAGTGCTATAGATATGCTATGCTGTCTCATATACACACTTTTTTTTGGGGCGGACACATATGTATTGGGGCTATTTCCAGGACATTTTAAGCCCTGAGGGTATGTTCACACGGCAGCGTCTGTTACGGCTGAAATTACTGTGCTGTTTTCAGGAGAAAACAGCACCGTAATTTCAGCCGTAATGGCATGTGCAGGCGTCTTTTGCTGCGTCCATTACGGAAGTAATTGAAGCTGGTTTTCCATGGAGTCCATGGAAAACGGCTCCATTTACGTCTGAAGAAGTGACAGGCACTTTTTTACGCGCCGCCTTTTGACAGCGGCGTGTAAAAAAAATGACCATCGGCACAGAACATCGTAAGACCCATTCAAATGAATGCGCAGATGTTTTCCGACGCTTTTGAGCCGCATTACATCAATAAATAGTGTGTGTGAACCCAGCCTTAGTGACACCCCGGCTGCTAGTGCTGCATTGTTGGGTCACTTAGGAGACCCAGCGATGCAGCTGAAAGCGGACCGTCGGCCATGAGAAGTTTGCGGGGGGGGGGGGGCCAGTAAGAATTTTTGCATCGGGGCCCATGAGCCTCTAGCTACGCCCCTGGTAAGGAGGTACCTTCACTCTACTGTACTTTCCAATATTTATCACTGGTGGGGCAGATATACTGAACTTAAATGGGTGGAAATGGAGAGGGTTTCAGTGGGGGCTCCTCTTATTTCTCTTTTATCAATTGATAGCTTTAAACGTCCTCAAAGGAGCAAATACATTCTTTCTATTGCTGCCTCTATAGCCTCCTGGTAATACCTGGTTACTCACACTCCAAAGTGTGAATGTCAATCCCTTCAGCAATTATCCCTCCGTTATCTCTCCTCCTTTTTACCGGAGTTAAACGTGTCTAAGTGGGAAGCAGCAGGGATTGAAAGTGTCGGCAATCTTTATGAATTTAAGACAATGTTACCCTTTAATAGTTTTGTACAAAAATATGATATACCTTCCCAAGACTTGTATAAATATTTTCAGATGCGTCATATTTTGAGTTCTAGGCAGCTAGAGGGGCCGATATTTCCAATTAGTGCATTTGTGACCTTCAACTCTGCAAAGCCTAAGCCAAAGAGCATCTCTATGTTTTATTCTATTATTTCCAGACCTCAAACTTTAACCCCTTAAGGACTGAGCCTGTTTTGGCCTTAAGGACACAGCCTATTTTTTCAAATCTGACATGTTTCACTTTATGTGGTAATAACTCCGGAATGCTTTTACCTATCCAAGCGATTCTGAGATTGTTTTCTCGTGACACATTGGACTTTATGTTACTGGCAAAATTTGCTCGATACATTAAGTATTTAATTGTGAAAAACACCAAAATTTAGCGAAAAATTGCAAAAATTAGCATTTTTCTAAATTTATATGTATCGGCTTGTAAGACAGATAGTAATACCACACAAAATTGTTGCTAATTAACATCACCCATATGTCTACTTTAGATTGGCATCGTTTTTTGAACATCCTTTTATTTTTCTATGACATCACAAGGCTTAGAACTTTAGCAGCAATTTCTCACATTTTCATGAAAATGTCAAAAGGCTATTTTTACAGGGGCCAGTTCAGTTGTGAAGTGGATTTTAGGGCCTTATATATTAGAAACCCTCGATAAGTCACCCCATTTTAAAAACTTCACCCCTCAAAGTATTCAAAACAGCATTTAGAAAGTTTATTAACCCTTTAGATGTTTCACAGGAATTAAGGCAAAGTAGATGTGAAATGTTCAAATTTCTTTTTTTTTTTGCAGAAATTCATTTTTCATCTATATTTTTTGTAATACAGAAAGTTTTACCAGAGAAATGCAACTCAATAACTATTGCCCAGATTCTGCAGTTTTTAGAAATACCCCACATGTGGCCCCAGTGCATTTATTGACTAAAGCACCGGCCTCAGAAACAAAGGAGCACCTAGTGGATTTTGGGGCCTCCTTTTTATTAGAAAATATTTTAGGCTCCATGTCGGGTCTGAAAGGCTCTTGCGGTGCCAAAACAGTGGAAATCCCCCAAAAGTGACCCCATTTTGAAAACTACACCCCTTGAGGAAATTATCTAGGGGTATAGTTAGCATTTTGACCCCGCAGGTTTATTGCAGAAATTATTGGAAGTAGGCCGTGAAAATGAAAATCTACATTCTTTCAAAGAAAATGTAGGTTTAGCTAATTTTTTCTAATTTCCACAAGGACTAAAAGGAGAAAATGCACCACTACTTTTGTAAAGCAATTTCTCCCGAGTAAAACAGTACCCCACATGTGGTCATAAACGGCTGTTTGGACACACGGCAGAGCTTAGAAGGGAAAGAGCGCCATTTGTCTTTTGGAGATCAAATTTATCAGGAATGGTTTGCGGAGACCACGTCGCATTTGCAAAGCCCCTAAGGGACCAAAACAGTGAAAACACCAAAAAAGTGACTCCATTTAGGAAACTACACCCCTTGAAGAATCCATCTAGGGGTGTAGTGAGCATTTTGAACCCACAGGGGTTTCATAGATTTTATTAGAATTGGGCCGTGAAGATAAAAAAAAAACATTTTTTTCCAATAAGACGTAGCTTTAGCTCAAAATTTTTCATTTTCTCAACAAATAAAGGAATAAAAGAACCCCAACATTTGTAAAGCAACTTCTCTGGAGTACGGCAATACCCAATTTGTGGTCATAAACGGCTGTTTGGGCATACGGCAAGGATCAGAAGAGAAGGAGTACCATTTGGCTTTTGGAGCACAGATTTTGCTGGATTGGTTTCTTGACACCATGTCACTTTTGCAAAGCTCCTAAGGTACCAGTACAGTGGAAACTCCCCAAAAGTGACACGATTCACGAAACTACACCCCTTGAGGAATTCATCTAGGGGTGTAGTGAGCATTTTGACCCCACAGGTGTTTCATAGATTTTATTAGAATTGGGCAGTGAAAATAAAAAAAATCCTTTTTCTTCAATAAGACGTAGTTTTAGCTGAAAATGTTTCATATTCTCAACAAATAAATGAAAAAAAGCACCCCAACACTTGTAAAGCAACTTCTCCTGTGTACGGCAATACCACATATGTGGTCATAAACTGCTGTTTGGGCACAGAGTAGGGCACAGAAGGGAAGGAGCGCCATTTGGCTTTTGGAGTACAGATTTTGCTGGATTGGTTTCTGGGCGCTATGTCGCATTTGCAAAGTCCCTGTGGGACTAAAACAGTGGATCCCCCCCAGAAGTGACCCCATTTTGGAAACTACACCCCTCAAGGTATTCACTTAGGGGTGTAGTGAGCATATTAACCACACAGGTGATTGGCAGAAATTGGTGTGCACTCGATGTTGCAGAGTGAAAATGTTTTTTCATTAGATATGCCAATATGTGGTGCCCAGCTTGTGCCACTGGAGATACACACCCCAAAAATTGTTAAAAGGGTTCTCCCGGGTATGGCGATGCCATATATGTGGAAGTAAACTGCTGTTTGGGCACACTGTAGGGTTCAGAAGGGAGGTAGCGCCATTTGGCTTTTGGAGTGTGGATTTTGCTTGTAGTAGTCTTGTATTGAGTCTTACTGGTGTTTCCGTTTATAATGTCGGGGTACATGTAAGGCGGGCGGAGTATATAAGGGGCATAGTCAGGTGGTATAGTGGGGTAAAAAAAAAACAATAAAATAATCCATAGATGTGTGTTACGCTGTGACACAATCCTTTCTGCACCAGCCGGTGTCGCACTAATAAATGGTCTTTACTTATTCCCTTTTGGTCCATACTCCGCACCTTTGCAGTTTGGGGAATTTTGCTGGGAAAGTGTTGTCCTGGTATAATACGGGCACCGTCGCTTCCAGCAGATATGTTTGAGCCCTCCCCTTCCTGGATCCCTAATTTTAGGGGCCTTGATAATTCGCCACTTGAAACAGAAGAAATGTTCCCCTCGAGCCGGCACAACTACATATTTTTCTTTCCTGATTTATTGGTGCCTTGACTAATTTTATTTTTTCATAGACGTAGTGGTATGAGGGCTGGTTTGTTGCGGGACGGGCTGTAGTTTTTATTGGTACCATTTTGGGGTACATGCGACATTTTGATCACCTGTTATCCTTTTTTTTTTGGGAGGCCAGGTGATTTTTTTAGTTTTTTTTTATACAGCGTTCACCACACATTATAAATTACATGTTACCTTTATTCTGCGGGTCCGTCCGATTCCGGTGATACCTAATTTATAGCACTTTTTATGTTTTACAACTTTTTGCACAATAAAATAACTTTTGTAAAGAGAATGGATTTTTTCTGTTGCCAAGTTGTGAGAGCCATAACGGTTTTAATTTTTCGTCGACGGAGCTGTATGAGGGCTTATTTTTAGCGAGACGAGTTATAGTTTTTATAGGTACCATTCTTAGGTACATGCGACTTTTTGATCACTTTTTATTAAAATTTTTGGAAGACAAAGTGACCAAAAAATAGCAATTATGTCAGTATTTTTTAGTTTTTTTTTTTTACGCCGTTCACTGTGCGGAATAAATAACATAATATTTTTATAGTTCAGGTCGTTACGGTCGCAGCGATACCAAATATGTATGGCTTTATTATTTTTTTCAATAATAAATGACTTGATAAGGGAAAAAAGGGCGATTGTGTTTTATTTTATTACTTGAAACTTTTATTGTATGTTTTACAACTTTTATTTGTACTTTTTTTACACTTTTTTTTACACTTTTCTTTAGTCCCACTAGGGGACTTGAAGGTCCAACTGTTTGTTTGATGTTCTAATACATTGCACTACCTATGTAGTGCAATGTATTAGAACTGTCAGTTGTTCACTGACAGCAAGCCGATCAGGCTCCGCCTCTGGGCGGGGCCTAATCGGCTAACGTAATGGCAGATAGGAAGCCATTGTTAGGCATCCTGTTGCCATAGTAGCAGTCGCCAGCCGATTGCATACAAACCACTTTGATGCAGCGATTGCATTGAATCGCTGCATTGAAGGGGTTAATGGCAGGAATCGGAGCTAGCTCCGGTTCCTGCCGATAGATCGGGGTGTCCGCTGTAACATACAGCGGACACCCACTGCTGATGACGCCGGCTCAGCTTCTGAGCCGGAAGCTGAGCCGGCGCCATCTTGCCGATGGTACCGGAAGCCTCCTGGGCCCCGCCGACGACGGGGCATAGGAGGATTCCGTTACAGGCTGATTGGGAGGTAAGCATTAGCCCTCCGATCGCCTTTGCAGCCACCGGCAACCCAGCGATCACGTTGCTGGGGTGCCGATGGCTATAAACTCCTCACATGCTGCGATCTCTATTGAACGCAGCATGTGAGGGGTTAATCGGTCGGATCGGAGGCTAGCTCCAGTCCTGGCCTATACCTCAGGGTGCCAGCTGTAACATACAGCTGTCACCCGGCGGTGATGTCGCTGGCACAACTACTGAGCCAGCTTCATCTCCATCACGTACAGTTACGTGGAGATGCGCGAAAAGGCCATCTCCCATCACGTAACTGTACGTGAAATGGCGCGAAGGGGTTAATGAAACCAAGGTATTTACTTAAATGGGATTAAATCCTCGCCAAGTCAGATGATCTCTGTTTTTCGCCCTATTCCAGTTCCTGCTCCACTTCCGTTCTGCAGGTAAAAATGTGAAGTCCGATGCCCTGTCTCGGTCATTTGAAACAGATGACTCTGAGGAGGCTCCTCAATATATCACAGATCCTTCCAGGATTATTGCCGTTAACCCTTAGCAAATTAGAGACCATCCACTGAAAAGAGTTTTGTCCGTCCTGCGGACAGGAAAAAGATTCTCCTCTGGGGACACAGGACTTTATCTCTCGTCACTACTGGTGGTTAACACTGCCTAGAGATGTTGTGGACTATGTTGTTTCTTGTAGCAATTGCACCCTAGACAAGTCTTCTCATTCCAAGCCTGTTGGTCTGCTCCAACCTCTGCCTGTTCCTGATGGTCCTTGGCAACACATTGCCATGGATTTTATCACCGACCTTCCTCCTTCTGCAGGTTGTACTACTGTCTGGGTCGTGGTGGATCGCTTCTATATGATGGCACATTTTATCACACTGACAGGCTTTCCATCTTCTCCTCGTCTATATCATATATTTCGTCTGCATGGACATATCGTGTCTGATCAGGAGGTGTGCAATTTACTTCTAAATTCTGGAGAACTCTGTGTAAACTTCTAGATGTGAGATTAAACTTTTCCTCCGCCTATCACCCACACTCTAACGGCCAAGTTGAAAGGATTAATCAAATACAGGAGAACTATCTTCATCACTTTGTTTCTGTTTAACATAACAATTGTGTGCAGGGCCTTCCTTGGGCTGAAACTTCCTACAACAACCACACGAGTGAATCTACTGCTTCTTCCCCGTTCTTCACTGTATACAGTCAACATCCACGTGTTCCTCTTCCTGTACCAGCTACATCTTAAATGACTGCAGCTAATTCTTCACTTGGAGACTTTATTCATATCTGGCAGCAAAGCAAGTCCTCTATCCTACTGGTGGTGGACCGCATGAAGAAAAATGCTGCAAATGCAGCAAATCCCCAGTCCTGCAATTTCTCGCAGTGCCCCACTGACATCTTTGAAGTTAAGGAGCTTCTGGACTACAAGAGGGTGGGAGGAAAAGTCTTCTACCTGGTAGGGGTTTGGTCCTGAGGAGAGATTGTGGGAACCTGAAGAGAACATTGATGCCCCTGCACTCATCAAGAGGTTCCTTCTACACTCTGGTCCTAAGAAGAGTAGGTGTAAAGTGGGGGGTACTGTAACGCTGTTGGCCAGCGGTTGCCGCTATCCGGCTTCCCCCTGGCGGCCGCCAGCACCTTTTACCTCTATGCCAGTATTCCAAAAGAGTTCAAGGTGTTGACTTGGCCTCCAAATTGCCCAGATCTCAATCCAATATCTATAAGATGTGCTGGAAAAAAAAATCCACTCCATGGAGGCCCCACCCCGTAATTTACAGGACTTAAAGTATCTGCTGCAAACATCTTGGTGCCAGATACCACAGGGCACCTAAAGAGGTCTTGAGAAATCTAAGTCTATGCATAGATGGGTCATGGCTGGTTTAGCTGTACAAGGGGGCCTACAAAATATAGGCAGGTGGTTTTAATGTTATGGCTGAGTGGTGTAAGTAACCAATACAAAACTTATTGACAAAAAAAAATGTAATAACATATGCAACACTTTAATTTTACTTCAAAATTTGTCAACAAAAAATAAATAATCTTAAAAGCATATAAAAGCTTCCTATAAAAAAAGTAGATCCTTCAAAGTGTAAATAAGGCTATGTTCACACCTGCGTTGGTGTGTTCAGTTGTTCTGCTCCGTTAGAGGAGAATAACTGAAGCAACAGTTACTGCCGACGGGCGACGGAACCCATTGACTTTAATGGGTTTCGTCGGCAGGTCTGTGACGGAAACCCCTAATGGAGCCTACAACGCAGATGTGAACGAGGCCTAATTCATACTAATATACTGCAGACACAGAAGAGCAAAAAAAAAATAATAATAATCTTGTAAAAAACATCCAATGGGGCATACAAAATAACTCACAGAGCTTACATCTCCCCACATAGAGGCTTTATGATAGGCAACACCACAGATCATTCCTATCCCAAATGAACCTCGCCCAATGCAGATTTAATCCACTGTCTTTGGTTGTGTCCTCAAATACGAATATTCTGGAAACAAATACAATCTTTTGTCCCCAATAACTACATACTTGTCCAAATGCAGATGTGTGGAGCTTATTTGGTATTGTCCCACCTGAACATAACATAACCCTACAACATGAGAAAAAGTTCTTACTATTTATTTCAGCAGCAGCACGTAAAACTATACTACACTGTTGGATCTCACCCTACCTCTTTCGTATGGACTGGATAGAAGCCTCCTTGTCTAGAGAAAAAAAAGTAAAACACTTCTTCCAAATCTGGAACAAATTTATAACTCTTCTCCCCGATAGGATCAAACTTAAATTAAAATCCTACTTTGGTCCTACTACTTGGTACTTAGAGCAAACTCTCTTGGGTTCCCCACCGATTAGGATATGATGGAATCAATATACTTGGGGCGACGACCCAACACTTTAGAACATGAACGGGCCCGGATGTCCCACCAATGTTTTTCCCTCCTCCCCCAGTATTGATAATATGCTGATCTATAATGTCCATGGCAAATTTGTGTACCACCAGACTAGATATGTGATTGATTGCCACTAGAAGAATATACAAAATAACTCTAACATTATGGAGTAGCAGAACAGGCATGGAAACTATGCAAACTATGGAAATGGACATTTTGGAATATATTACTGTATTTGTATCATCCCCCTCTTACCCCACCCTACCCTTTTCCCTTCTCTATCCCTCCCTGAAAAAGTAGAAAATTTCAATAAAAACAGGTTTAAAAAAAATAAAAAAACATCCAATGGGGACTTAAAAAATTACCCAGGACCAGTAAAAGGATCTGTATCCACAAATAATACAAATGAGTTATCATTCTGAAAAAAATATTCTAACGTTCCAATCTCTAAAATATAATAATAAATTTCATGATTGACCAACTAAATATATATATATATTGTAACGTCTAAGGCCGCGGCCCGTCGTTCTGACTTAACCCTCGACGGCCGCGGCCATG
This sequence comes from Rhinoderma darwinii, assembly GCF_050947455.1. Taxonomy (NCBI): domain Eukaryota; kingdom Metazoa; phylum Chordata; class Amphibia; order Anura; family Rhinodermatidae; genus Rhinoderma; species Rhinoderma darwinii. Next base: position 557,282,045 of record NC_134687.1, on the reverse strand, counting down.
TGAGTTCCCTGCAGCGTCGTCCCCCTGTGAGGGGCCGGCACTCACTTCCTAGTATCGAGACTGTCTCCTGGAAGGCGTCCGCGTGTGCACGGTCTTAAAGGGCCAGTGCGCGCATAATTGCAGGAAGTCTGCAATCAAGCCCAGAATGCTACTGGACTATAAAAAGGGCACTGCCCTATTGTTCTTTGCCTGAGCATTGTTTGTTACCCAAAGTTTGTCTTGCAAATGGTCTCCTAGTGTCTTCCAGTTTCCAAGTGTTCCCTGTTCCTGTATCCTGTATCCCGTGCTATCCTGGTCAAGTGCCATGCTGAGCCGTTGTCGTGTTGTGCTGTATTCCATGCCTGTTCTGCTACTCCATGCCTGACGTCTACCTGCTGCCTTGTCCCAGCCGAGCCTGCCTTGCTACTGTCCGAGTTGCCACAGGTAGCCTTTCTGGACTATACCTGTTTGGCAAGCTGCCATCCCGCTACGTTGTACGGCCCAGTGGGTCCACACCCTGCATCTTGACAGTACGCTCAGACCATGGACCCCACTGGTCAATTCAAGGGCATGTCACCCTCCCAAGCCATGCAGGCGGACCTGCAGGATCTCTGAGCAAGACTGGATCAACTTCTTGTGGCAGTGGACACCATGGCACAGCAGCTAGGGACACTAGCTGCTTCCCTTCCTGCTCCTATGCAAGCTCCTCCGTTCAATCCTCCTGCTACACCTCCTGGCAGTTCCGGTTCGGATCCTCGGTTCTCGCTGCCATTACCTTCTCGGTTCCATGGAGACGCAAGTACGTGAAGGGGGTTTCTGAACCAATGCCATATCCATTTTACCCTGCACGCCCGAGCATTTCCGTCGGACGGAACCAAGATCGCCTTCATCGTGTCTCTGCTTACGGGCAAGGCCCTGGCATGGGCGAACCCAACCTGGGAACGTCAGGGACCCATGACCCAGGACTTCCAGGGGATTGTGCGGTTATTCCGTACTGTTTTCAAGGAGCCAGGACGAGTCTCGTTGGCAGCCACTTCTATCTTTAACCTTCGCCAGGAGGACACCTCCATGGGGGAATGCACCATCCAGTTCCGGACCCTGGCAGGAGAACTGTCCTGGAACAATGAGGCCTTGGTAGCATCCTTCTGGCATGGTCTATCGCCTGAGATCAAGGACGAACTTGCTGCTCGAGATCTACCACCTGCCTTGGACGACCTGATTCTGCTTGCTACTCGGGTGGACATAAGGCTCAGGGAGAGAACTCATGAGGTTCGACAGGAGAGACGGCTTCCTAGACTGGCGCCCAACTTCCAGCAACCCCTCTTGTGGCCTTCTACTGCTTTGACCGAGGTTCCGATGCAGGTGGATCGGCTAAAATTGTCAGTTCAAGAGAAACAGTGCAGGCGCACCTCTGGACTCTGTATATATTGCGGCCTCGCTGGCCATGTCGTGCGTCTGTGTTCTCAGAAGCCAAAAACCCCAATGCCTAGGTTTGGTTGGAGAGACAAACCTGGGCGCTACTACATTTAATTGAGAACTCTCCTCCAAACTGTTCATTCCCGTGACCATCATTGCTGGCGAGAAGCCCCATCCGGTCTCTGCCTACCTGGACTCTGGCTCTGCAGCCAATTTCATCTGCCAAGACCTTGTGGATCTTCTTCAGTTGCCCACTGTTCTGCTGGAAAGGCCGTTGATCGTTGCTTCGGTAGATGGACTGCCATTGCCTGACCCAGTTTTATCTGTGACCAAGTCATTGAGACTCCAAGTGGGAGCTCTTCATTCTGAGCTCATCTTCCTGTTTGTCCTGCCCAATGCCGTCAACCCCGTGCTGCTGGGTTTGCCTTAACTCCGTTTGCATGCCCCAGTCCTGGATTGGAACTTTGGAGAGGTTCTCCAGTGGGGACCCAAGTGTCTCGACCGCTGTCTGGGTCATATCCATCCACTGCAGTCTCCTCCGCATCAGTCATTGGCAGGGTTGCCTTCTTGTTACTCTATGTTCTCTGATGTCTTCAATAAGAAGGAAGCAGAGACCTTGCTGCCACATCGAGCATATGATTGTCCGTTGGTTCCTAATTCGTCCCCTCCTCGTGGTAGAGTGTACCCTCTGTCCTTGCCTGAGACCCAGTCTATGTCTGCCTACATTAAGGAGAATCTGGAAAGGGGCTTCATTCGTAAATCCTCATCCCCTGCCGGAGCTGGGTTTTTATTTGTCAAGAAGAAAGATGGATCCCTCCAACCCTGCATTGACTACAGACGCCTCAACCAGATCATGGTGAAGAACAGATACCCATTGCCGTTGATTTTGGAACTGTTTGATCACATACGGGGGGCAAAGATTTTTTCTAAACTGGACCTGCGGGGGGCCTACAATCTGATCCGAATTCGTCAAGGTGATGAGTGGAAGACTGCATTTAATACACATGATGGGCACTATGAATACCTATTTATGCCCTTTGGCCTATGTAACGCCTCCGCTGTGTTTCAAGAATTTTTCAATGATATTTTTCCTGATCTGCTCTATGTCTGTGTTGTGGTGTATCTCGATGACATTTTGATTTTTTCACAGACCCAGTAACTCATCAGAGTCATGTCCGCCCGTTGTTGCTTCGTTTAAGGGAGAATCATCTTTATGCCAAGCTGGAGAAATTTGTGTTTGAAAAAAAGTATCTTCCCTTCCTGGGCTATATCATCTCCGATCAGGGTCTCAAGAGGGACCCTGAGAAGGTCAAGGCTGTCCTGGAATGGCCATGCCCCAAAGGCTTAAGGGCCATACAACGCATCCTGGGATTCGCCAACTTCTACTGGCTGTTCATTCCCAACTTCTCATCTTTGACAGCTCCCATCTCTACCCTCACTAAAAAGGGTATGAATGCCAAGATGTGGACTCCGGAGGCAGAAGCCGCATTTGAATCCTTAAAAAAAGCTTTCACGTCAGCCTCTATTCTTCACCACCCTGATGTATCCCTACAGTTTTCATTAGAGGTGGACGCTTCCTCTGTCGGTGCTGCTGCACTGTTGTTCCAGAAAGATTCGAGGGGCAAGACTGTGGTATGTGGCTACTATTCCAAGCTGTTTTCTTCTGCAGAGCGCAACTACTCGATTGGGGATCGGGAGTTACTGGCCATCAAGCTGGCTCTGCAGGAGTGGAGACACCTACTGGAAGCCCATTATCCTGGTCTTCACGGATCACAAGAACCTGACCTATCTACAGACGGCTCAGCGATTGAATCCCCATCAAGCCAGGTGGTCGTTATTCTTTGCTCGGTTCCGGTTCGAACTACACTACCGACCTGCCGACAAGAATGTGAGGGCCGATGCCTTGTCTAGGTCATTTGAAACAGAGGACACTGTGGAGTGCCCACAGTATATTATTGATCCTTCCTGCATATTCTCTGTAAACCCTCTGCAAGTTAGAGATATTCCTCAGGGAAGGACTTTTGTACGTCTGGCAGACAGAGGAAAAATCCTTTGCTGGGGTCACAGTTTCAAGCTTGCAGGTCACGCGGGTGCTCGTAAGACCCAAGATCTAAACGCCTATCAGTTCTGGTGGCCCACACTGCCCAAAGACGTCATGGTCTTTGTCTCCTCATATACGGTATGCGCAGCAAATAAAGTTGCCCACTCCAGACCAGCTGGTCTGCTCCAACCACTGCCTGTGCTTGTTGCTCCCTGGCAGCATGTTGCAATGGACTTGGTCACGGATCCCCCTCTCTCTGCGGGTTGCAGTGTGATTTGGGTGGTGGTGGATCGATTTTCTAAAATGGCTCATTTTGTTCCCTTGACTGGTCTGCCTTCTGCTGCGCGATTGGCCGACCTCTTCATTCAACACATCTTCCGTCTGCACAGCTTGCCTCTGCGTATTGTCTCGGATCGAGGTGTCAAGTTCACCTTGAAGTTTTGGAGAGCACTCTGCGGTCTCCTTGGTATAAAGTTGGACTTCTCTTCGGCCTATCATCCCCAATCCAATGGGCAAGTCGAGAGGGTTAACCAGATTATGGAGAACTATCTGCGTCACTTTGTTTCCAGACGTCATGATGACTGGGTGCAGCTGCTCCTGTGGGTAGAGTTCTCCTATAATAACCACACTAGTGAGTCCACCACCTCCAGTCCGTTCTTCATCGTCTAAGGCCAAAACCCTCGTATACCTCTTCCTGTCTCTACTATGTCCCAGGTGCCTGCAGCTGACTCTACCTTCAGGGACTTTCTGAAAATATGGCAACAGACCCGATCTTCTATTCTGCTGGCGGTGGACCGCATGAAGCGAAAGGCAGATACTAGAAGACGGGATCCTGCTAAGTTTCTTCCAGGTACGAAGGTCTGGTTGTCTTTAAAGAATATCCAGCTGAGGGTGCTGTCCTGCAAATTTGCTCCTAGGTTCCTCGGACCCTTCTAGATCCTGCTACAGATTAACCCGATGTCTTACAAGCTGCGGCTGCCTCCTACCCTCAAGATTCCTAACTCCTTCCATGTCTCCTTTCTGAAGCCCGTGGTCCTGAACCGCTACTCCAGGACTCCTAGTTCCACAGTGGCTCCTGGTGGCTCGTCAGGGACTTTCGAAGTAAGGGAGATTCTGGCCTCCAAGAAGGTGGGAGGAAGGATGTTTTATTTGGTGGATTGGGGGGGATTATGTCCAGAAGAGAGGTCTTGGGAGCCAGAAGAGAACATCAATGCCCCTTTTCTCGTGAGGAAGTTTCTCTCCCGCTCTGGTCCCAAGAAGAGGGGGCGTGAGAGGGGGGATACTGTAACGTCTATGGCCGCTGCCCGTCGTTCTGACTTACCCCTCGACGGCCGCGGCCATGAACATGTGAGTTCCCTGCAGCGTCGTCCCCCTGTGAGGCGCCGGCACTCACTTCCTGGTATCGAGACTGTCTCCCGGAAGGCACGCGCGCCCGTGTGGGCACGGTCTTAAAGGGCCAGTGCGCGCATAATTGCAGGAAGTCTGCAATCAAGCCCAGAATGCTACTGGACTATAAAAAGGGCTGTGCCCTCTTGTTCTTTGTCTGAGCGTTGTTTGTTACCCAAAGTTTGTCTTGCAAATGGTCTCCTAGTGTCTTCCAGTTTCCAAGTGTTCCCTGTTCCTGTATCCTATATCCCGTGCTATCCTGGTCAAGTACCGTGCAGAGCCGTTGTCGTGTTTTGCTGTATTCCACGCCTGTTCTACTACTCCACGCCTGACGTCTACCTGCTGCCTCGTCCCAGCCGAGCCTGCCTTGCTACTGTCCGAGTTGCCACAGGTACCCTTTCAGGACTATAGACTCTGTACTATACCTATTTGGCCAGCTGCCGTCCCGCTACGTGGTACGGCCCAGTGGTATATGTTGAAAATTTACCTGAAATTTTCATTTCCTGGAGTCCGTAGGCAGCACACTTAAGGGTTAATATACTTCATCTGACTGGATAGAAGAGACATATTACACAGCAGTAATCAATTAAACAATTAGGAGGTCCCAGGTAGCCTTAAAAATAGCCCAAATACCTTCGGAAATCGTAACTTTTGCAGCAGTATATATATAGGGTGGGAAACTTGTGCTGCCTATGCACTGAAGGAAATGAAAATTTCCTGATCGTCCTACGGCAGCACACTTAAGGGACTTAGCAAGCAATGAGAATATGGGGGGTTTTAAGCTTTGGATGCTCCCACTAGTATTTTTTTTGCCAAAGGCAGAACCTTCAGAAGAAAATAAGTCGAGCCTATAATGTTTAATGAAGGTTGAGGAAGAAGACCAAGTGGCTACTTTGCAGACTTGGTCTAAGGGGACATGGCATATTTCTGCCCACGATGTAGATGTGGATCTGGTTGAGTGTGCCAGAATATCTAAGGGGGACTCTTGACCTTCCAAGGAGTAGCAGTCCCTGATGATTTCTTTGAGCCATCTAGCTAGTGAAGCTTTGCTGGCTTTTTTCCCCTTATTTGGCCCATGGAATTGGAGAAACAGCTCTTCGGATTGTCTAAAAGGGGCCGTTATTTCCAGATACGCAAGTAGGGACCTCCTTACGTCTAAGCATTGTGAATCAGTAGGGGTATTAGAGGCTGAGTCTAATGGTAAGACTGGCAAAACTATCTCTTGATTCTGACTGAATTTGGACATCGTGACGATGGAGTACAGACTGAAAGTGTAATAGGGCTAGCTTGAACTGAAGATGTAAAACTTGATGATGAAGAAGAACTGCTACCCATAGAAATTTCCTTTGTTTCTTCAGGACCGGGAAATGAAGGTATGCATCTTGCAGATCGATAGTGGCTAGAAAATCTCCTTCTTGGATAATATTTATGACCAATTGTATAGATTCCATTTTGAACTTTCTCTTTACAAAGAATGTGTTCAGGTATGTCAAATCTATCACTAACCACAACTTGTCTTCCTTTTTTGGAACAGCAAAGATAGGAGAAAACCCCTCTAACATTGACGCAATGAAAGTTAGGTACACTAATTCTTCAGGGTCAAGCAGCTTAACCAGCGCCGTAGCCCGAAATTCGCGGTCCTTTCTTGAACTGCCGGGATCCCGCTAGACTTCCGTTCTCGCGCATGCGCAGTACGCACCAAGCTGGGAGAGCACACGGCGCATGCGCCGGATGCCGGCGTACACCTTACTTTGATGGCGGCCATCTTGGAACACCCGTCAGGAGGTGTATGGGATCCACGTCTAGGAGCCGAGGGACAGGTAAACCTGTATGCCGCTCCGGAATGGAAGCGTGGCTTCTCTTCATCTCCAGGTAAGATTTAGAAGCCAGGCCGAGGGACTGAGGAAACCCCCAGTATAAAGCCCCCCATGTCCTCATGGGTCACAGCTTAGGGACAGAGGAAACCCTCTGTATAAAGCATTAAGTGTAGATGTTGTCACTATCCATGTTCATAGAAGATGAAAATACGCTTTCTGAAGGGATTTGGGCTCTATTTAAGGCTACCTTGGACCTCCTAATTGTTTAGTTTTTTTATACAGGGTGATCAAAAAAGTGTGGTGCAAAATTATAGCCTCGGTATTCATAACTGAGAGAACATAAATTTATTAACATGAAAAGACACACTATCTATCAAAGTTTTATCTATACACTACAAATGTTCGAATTGATTTCAATTGGTGACACGACAGATGTTTAGGCGGTAGTCCAGTTCTGTCCAGACGCACGCCAGCATATCCTTGGACATGGACTCCACTGCTTCAGTGATGTGTTGTCTCAGGTCGTTCAGTTCCTGTGGCTGAGGGGTGGCAGATACACTGAGTCCTTGATATAGCCCCACAGAAAGAAGTCACAGGTTGTTAGATCTGGCGATTGTGGAGGCCAGCGAAACATTGGTGAATAGTTTCCGGCTCGGCTGATCCAACGTTCAGGTAGAGTTTCATTGACGTATCGGCGAACATCCAAATGGAAATGTGGAGGTGCACTATCCTGCTGACAGAGGAAGATCTGCCAAACGTAGCCTATCTGTGGCATAAGCCATTCCTTTAACATGTGCAAGTAGGAGTCCACAGTGACAGTATCCTTGGCAAAAAAGAAGGGACCGCATACCGTAGACTTTGCACCTGCTTATTGCACAGTACACATGCACAATTTTTATTAAATTAATGTATTTTGTGTGTTTAAGCAACTTTCAAGGTCACTTAATTTGTTTTTTTTTACTTTTGAAGATACAGCTTTTATGTTTCCTGTATACATATAAGATATATCTTTCTGTCTCAGCCAGGGGTGGGATCCGGACGGTTCGCCCCAGTTCTCCCGAACCGGTTGTTAAAATTACAGCCGGTTCACAGAGCCGGGTGAAGCGGGAAGCCGGAACCGGTCCGGTCCCCTGCACTCAATTGTATCCACGTCCTTAGGATGCGGATACAATTGAGTTGACTAGCGCTGCCCTGGTGAAGCACATGACGCCTTGCCATTCTACGCTTTAGTGATGATGCAGTCGGCGCAATGGCGATGATGTCATCGCGCCGCTGCATCGTTCCGATGGAGGAGGACTAACGTTGCTGGAGGATGGCGCGGCAACAGGACAGGTAAGAAAATGTGTTTTTTCTTTCTACTGTGGGCACTACATAGGGGACTATACAGGGAACGAGAACTACAGAAGACTATATAGGGAATTAACTACAGGGGACTATATTGGGGCCCTTATCTACAGGGAATGCCTCAGGGGGCCCTTATGTACAGGGAACGCCACAGGGTGCCCTATCTACAGGGTAACGCCACATAGGGTCCCCTGTGGCTTTCCCTGTAGATAGGGCCCCCTGTGGTGTTTCCTGTAGATAGAGACCCCTGTGGCGTTCCCTGTAGATAGAGACCCCTATGGCGTTCCCTGTAGATATATATATATATATATATATATATATATATATATATATATATATATATAGCACCAAAGAGAAGCTCAAAACATATATACAACTCCAAAACTAAGCTCTGCATATAAATACAGCACCAGGACCAAGCTCAGTACATATATACAGCACCACAACAAAGCTTAGTACATATATACAGCACCAGAACCAAGCTCAGTACATATATACAACACCAGAACCAAGCTCAGAACATATATACAACTCCAGAACTAAGCTCTGCATATAAATACAGCACCAGAATCAAGCTCAGTACATATATACAGCACCACAACAAAGCTTAGTACATATATACAGCACCAGAACAAAGCTCAGTACATATATACAACACCAGAACCAAGCTCAGAACATATATACAACTCCAGAACTAAGCTCTGCATATAAATACAGCACCAGAATCAAGCTCAGTACATATATACAGCACCACAACAAAGCTTAGTACATATATACAGCACCAGAACAAAGCTCTGTACATAAATACAGCCCCAGAACCAAGCTCAGTACATATATACAGCATCAGAACAAAGCTCAGTACATATATACAGCACCAGAACAAAGCTCAGTACATGTATATAAGAACAATCAAGCTCAAAACATATATATATATACACTACTGTTCAAAAGTTTAAGGTCACTTAGAAATTTCCTTATTTTTGAATGAAAAGCAGTTTTTTTCAATGAAGATAACATTAAATTAATCAGAAATACACTCTATACATTGTTAATGTGCTAAATGACTATTCTAGCTGCAAACGTCTGGTTTTTAATGCAATATCTACATAGGTGTATAGAGGCCCATTTCCAGCAACCATCACTCCAGTGTTCTAATGGTACATTGTGTTTGCTAACTGCGTTAGAAGGCTAATGGATGATTAGAAAACCCTTGAAAACCCTTGTGCAATTATGTTAGCACCGCTGTAAACAGTTTTGCTGTTTAGACTAGCTATAAAACTGACCTTCCTTTGAGCTAGTTGAGAATCTGGAGCATTACATTTGTGGGTTCGATTAAACTCTCAAAATGGCTAGAAAAAGAAAGCTTTCATGTGAAACGCGACAGTCTATTCTTGTTCTTAGAAATGAAGGCTATTCAATGCGAGAAATTGCCAAGAAACTGAAGATTTCCTACAACGGTGGGTACTACTCCCTTCAGAGGACAGCACACACAGGCTCTAACCAGAGTAGAAAGAGAAGTGGGAAGCCCCGCTGCACAACTGAGCAACAAGACAAGTACATTAGAGTCCCTAGTTTGAGAAATAGACGCCTCACAGGTCCTCAACTGGCAGCTTAATTAAATAGTACCCGCAAAACGCCAGTGTCAACGTCTACAGTAAAGAGGCGACTCCGGGATGCTGGCCTTCAGGGCAGAGTGGCAAAGAAAAAGCCATATCTGAGACTGGCTAATTAAAGGAAAAGATTAATATGGGCAAAAGCACACAGACATTGGACAGAGGAAGATTGGAAAAAAGTGTTATGGACAGACGAATCGAAGTTTGAGGTGTTTGGATCACACAGAAGAACATTTGTGAGACGCAGAACAACTGAAAATATGCTGGAAGAGTGCCTGACACCATCTGTCAAGCATGGTGGAGGTAATGTGATGGTCTGGGGTTGCTTTGGTGCTGGTAAAGTGGGAGATTTGTACAAGGTAAAAGGGATTTTGAATAAGGAAGGCTATCACTCGATTTTTAAAAACATTTGTTTTTTATTGATTTATCAACGAAACCACAGGTTACATATAATAAACAGCTTCCTTATCAGGAAGTTCCAATGCAGTGTAAACAGTCAATCAATACGTAATCTGAGGGGGGAGAAGGAAAGACAAAAGGAAAAAACGGGGGAGGGGGGGAAAACCAGGATACATACCAAGAATAAATTGGTTAATACATCGTCATAATACCTTCAGTAATTCCTCTTCTTTGAGTTATCATTCCCTGAGAACCCTGACTCCTCAACTTGGGAATTTGTCTGCCCACGGTTGCCATTGGGAAGTAAAGCGCGCCAATCCGTTGTGCCGAAGTGCAAAGAGCCTCTCGTACCCACAATGAGATGATACACTATCGATCACCTCCCTTAGAGAGGGGACTATGTTAGATTTCCATTTCTTGGCCAATAAGTGTTTAACTGTCAGGCATACGTGAGATACAATAACTCTCCGGGACGTCTCAACCGAGTCTATGTCCAAGGACAGGAGGGCCAAGGCTGCACTGGGCTCCAGATGGGCGCCCACTAACGTGGATAACAAATCAAATACCTCTTTCCACAGTGGAGCAATAGCTGGGCACTCCCAAAAAATATGTAATAATGATCCCACTTTTCCACAGCCTCTCCAACACAAGGGACTAGAAGACGGGTATATCTTGGACAATTGGAGAGGAGTGTAGTACCATCTCAAGAGTAGTTTGTGAAAGACCTCTAGAAGATTCGAGTTCATAGTGGCTCGCAGTGTCCACGTAATTGCTTTACTCCATACCTCAACCCCGTAGGAAACCCCTAGCTCTTTTTCCCATTTTGCCATCTGTGGGGTCTTGGATGTTTCCGTATCCCCCAGAAGTATATCGTATAAAGCTCGTGTTAGTGTAGATTCCCTCATTATGGTCTTGAAGACCAAATCATACAGCCCGGATGGCACCTGAACCTGTGTATGAGAGCCAGATGGAAGAAGATGACGAACCTGTCGGTACTTAAAGAGATCTGTCTGTGAGATTGCAAATTCTGCCCTTAACTCTGAGAAAGATCTTATAGAATCATTTTCAAATAACTCAGGTAATGTAGTAACCCCCAATGCGGCCCAATTCCCCAATCTTAGGTCAGGAACCAGAAGCTCCAACGTATCCAGTGGTAGAGGGATCGTGCGGATGGGAGCGGAGGAAGGTATTGCTTTTAAAGCCACTTTCCATGCCTGTATTGACGCCGTCACCGTAGGGAAACGCGGGATAATACTCTTAGGAAATTTTGTCTGGGATAACAGTAGCGAGGAAAGAGGGATATCCCCGATCAGGTGGCGCTCAATCGTAGGCCAACTAGAGCCCGTAAACGGAAGGCACCAGTGTCTCAATTGTCTTACCCCTATAGCTATATGGTACGCTTCCAGGTTCGGTACTCCCATGCCTCCCCTCCGTTTATGGACATAAAGACGCTGGCGGGCTACCCGGGGCTTCCCCTTATTCCATATAAATTTCATCAGCTGTTCTTGCAACTTACGAAGTAGAGCCCTAGGCATCGGGACCATAACTGTCCTAAAAATATATAGTATCTTAGGCAAAATTAACATTTTATATAGGACCATACGGCCCATCCAGGAAGGCTCCGTATCTGATAGACGTTGCAGTTCCCCCTGCAATTTATCGTGTAAGGGAAGAATATTGATATGCGCCAGTCTAGAGGTTTTAGAACATAAGTTAATACCTAGATAAGGGATCGACTCCTCCTCCCACCCATACGAGAATTCTTTTTGGATGTCTTGGCGCAATCTCGTGGGTATTGACAAGCCCAATATCTGAGACTTGGACACGTTAAGTTTATAGTACGAGACCTTACTGAACCTATCCAAAATCTCCGTTACTCTTCTAAGAGAAGTCAATGGGTCTGTAAGGGTTAAAATGACATCATCTGCAAACAAGCCGATTTTATGTTGTCTATGACCCACCGAAATCCCCCGAACCTCCAGATCTATTCGAATCATCTCCGCTACAGGTTCCATAACCATCGTGAATAGTAAGGGCGAGAGGGGGCACCCCTGTCTGGTCCCGTTAGTAATACCAAATGGTTTGGACATCATTCCATTAGCCAATACTCGAGCCGAGGGTGAGGAGTAGAGAGCTCCTATCGCTTTCAATATGGGGCCAGAGAAACCAAACCTCCGCATTGTTGCAAAAGCAAAGTCCCAATGAATCCTATCGAACGCTTTCTCCGCATCCAGTGTGAGGAGAAGAGAAGGCGTCCGGCTAATCTCTGCCTTGGAGATCAGGTTGATTATGCGTCTGGTACCATCTGGGGCCTGCCGGCCTTGAGTAAAGCCCACTTGGTCATTGTGAATTATAGAAGGGAGGATAGTCAGCAAGCGCTGGGCCCAAATTTTTGCATAAAGTTTGGTGTCGCAGTTCAGTAGTGAGATGGGCCTAAAATTAGCCGGCAGGGTAGGAAGCTTCCCCTGCTTGGGAATGGTCACTATTGTCGCCTGTAACATCTCCTCGGGAAGATTACCACTATCCATTGCTGCGGTAAATACTCGCGCTAAATACGGGGCTAAGGCTCTTTCATTTATTTTATAATATTCGGATGAGAACCCATCCGGTCCCGGGGCTTTATGTTGTTTACCCAACCTAATAACTTTGATCACCTCCTCTGTCAGAATAGGGGCATTAAGTTGTTCTAGCTGAGGGGGGGCTATCACTCGATTTTTCAACGCCATGCCATACCCTGTGGACAGAGCTTGATTGGAGCCAATTTCATCCTACAACAGGACAATGACCCAAAGCACACCTCCAAATTATGCAAGAACTATTTAGGGAAGAAGCAGGCAGCTGGTATTCTATCTGTAATGGAGTGGCCAGCGCAGTCACCAGATCTCAACCCCATAGAGCTGTTGTGAGAGCAGCTTGACTGTATGGTGCGCAAGAAGTGCCCATCAAGCCAATCCAACTTGTGGGAGGGCCTTCTGGAAGCATAGGGTGAAATTTCTCCCGATTACCTCAGCAAATTAACAGCTAGAATGCCAAAGGTCTGCAATGCTGTAATTGCTGCAAATGGAGCATTCTTTGACGAAAGCAAAGTTTGAAGGAGAAAATTATTATTTCAAATAAAAATCATTATTTCTAACCTTGTCAATGTCTTGACCATATTTTCTAGTCATTTTGCAACTCATTTGATAAATATAAGTGTGAGTTTTCATGGAAAACACAAAATTGTCTGGGTTACCCCAAACTTTTGAACGGTAGTGTATATATATATATATATATATATATATATATATGTTCTGAGCTTTGTTCTGGTGCTATATATATGTACTGAGCTTGGTTTTGGTGCCTGGTGCTGTATATATGTACTGAGCTTCATTCTGGTGCTGTATATTTGTACTGAGCTTGGTTCCGGTGCTGTATATATGTACTGAGCTTTGTTCTGGTGCTGTATATATGTACTGAGCTTTGTTCTGGTGCTGTATATATGTACTGAGCTCGGTTCTGGTGCAGTATATATGTACTGAGCTTTCTCCTGGCACCGTATCTGTGCATTAGCCGGGTAGCTTACTGCGCACGCTGCACTGTGCTCCACCCTTCTCATGTGCACAGCCTAACTAAATGGGCTGAGTACGCTTAGGATATTGAATGTGCGCATGTAGGCCTAAACGTAATGAATGAGTTTAATATAATGTGTGAGTAGGTCTGTACGCTTATGTAATTATATAAATAGTGTGGCAATCCACACTAAAATATTCTGGACAGGGAATTTCTTTATTTAGAGTCCACTTTAATGTAGGGGGTATTTGGAATATCATAATTGCTTTATTTTATTATTAGATTAATTTTCAATGGCGCGATACACCGCAAAACTCTGTGAACCCATCCCCCCCGCATGTCTTCGTCCGAAAAACAGGGAACCTGTTGTTAAAAATTTGAATCCCATCCCTGGTCTCATCCAATTCCGTCAGTTCAGCTGAACTGACGGCTCGGCTAAGAGCAGGTCGTGTGCGCCTCTGACACACAGGATCGAGCTAATAACAATCAAATATAAGTTAGATCTGATCGATATTAGGTAGATCCTGGTCCAAGACACGCAGCACCTGCTGTTAACCAAATCCCTCAGGTCTGCAGAACTGACGGCTTCAGTGAATGCTGGTACTGCGTGCCTCTGATATGCAGAATTCAGATATTATCGTTCACGTCTATGTTCATGAACTTAGATGCAAACGATAGCAGCTGTACTTGCAGGACCAGCGTTCACCGAAGCCGTCAGTCCTGCAGACCTGACAAAATTGGCTTTGACCGCAAGATACAGCTTTTATGTATACAGGATACATAGAAGCTGTATCTCAAACAATTGATTTATTAAAAACAAATTGTCTTCAAAAGTTTTCATAGCCTTTAAACCTAAATCTACTTTCTATTTTTCATTCTAAATGGAATATCACCCACCCAAAAATGTAACAATTTGTTGCAAACATTTTAAATAATTTTTTTCTTTTTAATTCTTGTCTTTCATAGTTCATAAGCTACTTTCAAATACGTTAGGGCTCCTGTGAAATGGAAACACAATTCCTGTGCCTTAACCAAGTATTAACTGCCAGTGATATCTTGACTCTGATGCCAAGTTCTAGTAATGCTATGAAATCTCTGGTGCCACAAGTGTACAATAGTATCTGCAGCAGTCAACAGCCACATGTGGCTCTCAAGCACTGTTTGGGGAACGCTGCCCTAGTGTATCTAATTTCTCTACCCTTCTAAATCACATTCATCATTCAGAGCGTAACACATATGAAAACTTTGTGATTATTGCCTGTGTGACTTTGGTGGCTCATGCGTTGGTTTCTTGCAGTATATAATATCTTTGTATCTAACTGTGCAATTCAGAGATGAGATTTTGTTTACAGCAAGTATGGTAAGAGATTGTGGTGTCTAACACCTAATTGTTCAGTATCATCATGTTCTGTTCCTGTTCTTGCCTTTGAGGTAGTAAATTGTGCTTAATCTTTTTTAATTAAAATGAATCCGAATCCAATAATAAAAATATGTCTGGATCCTGCGAGTTGGGCGTTTCATTATTATTAAAATATTTAATGATACCTTGATCTGTTAATTACTAAAATGTGTTTTTGTTAATGTATATCTTCCACTTGGATGGGGTTAGGGTAAAAAAAGAATAGTCTCTATTTCAATGTATGGTTCTCTGTAATACTTTCCATAGTCTAGTAATTAGAACTCATATTTTCAATAAACTAATAAAAAATTAAGGAGACCAACATTCAATCCAAGTGATACAGTCTACTAGTACAAACTGGTGTGATGGGGTCCAGTTGGTAACTTTCTCATAAATCCTATTAGAAAGACTAAGGGTCCAGTGCCAGATAGTGAGAGTTGTAACCATTGTGCCACCACAACATGCCCATCAAGACCCCAAATAAATTGCAAAACCAGTTTAAGGATCCTTTCACTGTCATACATATTATACATTATGTGCAATTGCCAAGCTCTCCAGACTTTTTCGCTGACAACACCTTTTTAAGCCCTTAAATGAACAGTGTCACCACAATTTTTTTTTTTATATGTTAAAGATGTTAGTGCTTTATTAAAAACGTTTGGATTAATTTGTGTGTTTGTGTGTTACTTTTTTTTATTTTTACACTTTTTCTTCCCTATGGGGGCTGCCATTTTTTTTTCCATTTCTGTATGTGTCGATTAACGACACATACAGACATGGAATACGGCAGCTCCAGTCCCATAGGGACTGCGAACGGGGCCCGTTCCATCCACTTTCGTGTACGCCGCTGTGTGGGAACGGCGCATGCGCCGCTCCCACACAGTTCAATTTGAAATGCGCGCCGTCCGGCGCCATTTTCCTGTGGACCGGAAGTCGCGGACGGACAGTAAGATTACTACTTCCGGTCGCGGCTTCCGGACTTGTGCACATGGAGCAGCGGCAGCAGACGGAGCGGATGGACCGGAGGGAGCGGCGGCGACTGGAGCAGGTAAGTTATTTCTATGTATGTTCGTGTTTCAGTGTGTTTACTACTGTATGTTAACCTTTTACACTGTGTGTTAGCTCAAAAAATGGCGACACACAGTGTAGGAGGTTAGACCGTTCAAACCCCTCGTTTATCCCGGCACTAGCCAGGATAAAGGAGGGGGGGATTCTGAGAGCTCACTAGAGCGAGGGATTTTTACCCAATTTTGCAGCATAAAGCAATGTGGTTGCTTTACCACATGCAATGCTGCAATTTTGGGAATGGCTCCATCTAGTGACCAGTGCTGGGAAATATTATAAATTGAATCCAATTTATAATATTTCCTGACTCGTGAAAAAAAAAAAAAAAATTAGAACAATGTTTAATCACCTACACACTAATTGTTTAATTAAAAAAAAAAAAAACATGTTTTGCTGGCAACACATTCCCTTTAAAGGGATTGTCTGACGAAAATAATAACTATTATTTTTCTTTTCTGAAATGAATAGCATTTGTACTATACTTTTTGTTCCAAACCTGCAAGGAACACAGATTTTCAGTCCCACGTCGCGTTGACTTGGAAGTTCGGAGCCTGTGGTAATGCGCTAAACTGATGAAATGAGCCAGCCAGCCCCTTCAAGAGCGGCTGCTCCGGGCTTCCGGTTACATGAGACGGGGACTGAAAACCTGTGATCTGTGCTAGTTTGGAACTAGAGGTATTTTACAAAGTTTATTCATTTCTGAAAAGAAAGATAATAAATAGTTTTTATTTTCGGCAAACAACCCGCAGCGACGCAGGATTTTGTAGGTTTTCGTTTGTCTTTGCATTCCGAAAGCCACAACTTCTTCGTTTTCCGTCGACGTAGCTGCATAAGGGCTTATTTGTTGTGGGATGAGTTGTATTCTTCAATGCACTATTTTGGGGTACATAAAAATGTATTGAAGAAGTTTCGTAAAATTTTTTCGTGCAAGTTCACCATGGTTTTTTGAGATTTGACATTACAACATTCACCGTGCGGTGTAAATTACATGTTAACTTTGTTCTGTGGGTCATTATGATTACAGTGATTCCAATTTGATACAGTTGTTTTTGTGTTTTGCTACTTTTGCAATCTAAACACTTTTAAAAAAAAAAAGACAAAACGTTTTTTGTTTTTTTTTTACCATTGACGAAGCTGCATGAGGGCCTATTTAGTGTGGATTGAGTTGTACCATTTTGAGCTGCAGATGACTTTTTAATGATTGCTTTTTTGTCATGTTCTTTTACTTTGGGGACACATCTTACCCAACTGTGTTTGTACTTGTTTGTATTAAAATCAATAAAAATCTTGAATAAGAAAAAAAATATTACCATTAGATTATAGACAAGTGGGATAAACCTGAGCTTTATCTGATAAATAAGCCTTCCAAAGTTGTGGTTCAGAGCAGATCATAGAGTAGCATTCTATTCATACTCTTCATAATTTTTCCTGCACTCCCTCTAATCCTGAATATTGTGATAAAGAGACCTTTAATGATGAGGCCCTTCTGGGTCCTGTTTGCATCCAGAAGGGCTTTGATTGCTGACTTGTGAATAGCATTAGATACATTAGTGTAAAAAAAAAATCTAAACTATTTAAAAAATAATCAGGAATAAATATAATTGCCAGCTTTTGAGCACAAAGTCCACCTGATCAGAAAACAGTGGCAAAACTCTCGCCTGTAGCAGCCATAATGGCTTGCATGGAGCGTGCGGCATGAGGGGGACCATGCCACCCAGCCCGACGCATAACATTATGTGCCAGGCCGGCAGAAAGGGTTCCCTCATTCCTGGTGGTTTTGCTAGCATCGGGCAGCCAGGGCCCCGGGTGACTGCCACATTTCATCAGATACAATTGAACACCATTGCAGAGCAGGGAGCTAGCTCCCTGCTCTGCCATTTACTAGGCTACAGGGGGGAACGGGGCTAGGTGAGTATAGTTTTTTTATTTGTTTGGGGTGGCACTATCTACAAGGGGGCGGGGCTCTCAGGGCTGTGTGGCACTATCTACAAGGGCGAGGGGGTGGTATTATCTACATGGGGGGGTATGTGGCGCTATCTACATGTGGAGGTATGAGGCACTATCTAGAAGTGGGATATGTGGCACTATCTATAAGGGCGACTTTGTGGCGCTATCTACAAGGGGGCTATGTGGCACTATCTACAAGGGGGCTATGTGGCACTATCTACAAGGGCGGTTGTGTGTGGCACTATCTACAAGAGGGGGGTATGTGGCACTATCCAAAAGGGGGGCATGTGGCACTATCTACAAGGGGGTTATGCGGCACTATCTACAAGAGATGGCTATGTGGCACTACAAGGGGGGTTGTGTGTGGCACTATCTACAAAGGGGGTTGTGTGTGGCGCTATCTACAAGGGGGGCATGTGGCACTATCTTCAAGGGTGGGGCTATGTGGCACGATCTACAAGGGGGCTATGTGCACTATCTACAAGGATGGGTATGTGACACTATCTACAAGGGGGGTATGTGGCACAATCTACAAGAGGGGTTGTGTGTGGCACTATCTACAAGGAGGGGTATGTGGCACAATGTACAATGGGGGTTGTGTGCGGCACTATCTACAAGGGGGGTTGTGTGGCACTGTCATGATCCTGGGGCATGTGACCCCACTAGGTCGCCCTACTATAGCTGAGTGGCAGCTGGCGAAACAACATTCTATGCAAAGTCTTTAGCACGAGAGTACCTGTACGAGTCCAGACAGACATGAAGTGTAGCAGAGGCTTTGGCACAGATGGAGCTTGATGTGGCAGATGATACCAGAAGCGGCAGATGATACCAGACGTGGCAGATGACACCAGGCGTGGCAGATGATACCAGACGGGGCAGATGACACACCCGACAAAGGCTCAGAAACAACACAGTAACAGGATACAGGATACATGAAGCAGAATACAGGAACACTGGGAGCAGGAAACAACTAAGAGACCATTTGCAATACGAACATGGGTAGACAACAACGCTCAGACAAGGAATGGGAGGACGGAGCCTTTTTTATAGTCTAGGACAGGGGTCTCAAGCACGCGGGCCGCATGCGGCCCCTGGTGCTGTCATCTGCGGCCCGCGCACACAGAGCCGCTAGTATCGGCTCTGCGCCGAGACTCTGGAATTCCCTGACATCGCTGTCCATATATGGACAGTGTGTCAGGGTCTTCCCCAGAGCGGAGTCCCGGGCAGAGCGCTAGTATAGGCTCTGCTCCGGGACTCTGTGGAATTCCCTGACATTGCTGCCCATATATGGACAGTGTGTCAGGGTCTTCCCCAGAGCGGAGTCCCGGGCAGAGCGCTAGTATAGGCTCTGCTCCGGGACTCTGTGGAATTCCCTGACATCGCTGCCCATATATGGACAGTGTGTCAGGGTCTTCCCCAGAGCGGAGTCCCTGGCAGAGCGCTAGTATCGGCTCTGCTCCGGGACTCTGTGGAATTCCCTGACATCGCTGCCCATATATGGACAGTGTGTCAGGGTCTTCCCAAGAGCGGAGTCCCGGGCAGAGCGCTAGTATACGCTCTGCTCTGGGGAAGCCTCTGACATCGCTGTCCATACATCAACAATGATGTCAGGGGCTTCCCCAGAGCAGGAGTCCCAGTGATGTCAGGAGCACAGCTGGAGTCCCAGGAAGAGCCTACTAGCGCTCTGCCCGGGACTCCAGCTCTGAGGTTGCCCCTGACATCTTTGTCCATATATGGACAGTGATGTCAGGAGCAGAGCTGGAATCCCAGGCTGCACTCACAACTCTACTATTATATCATGTACTGTACTCCTGTTACATACAGAGCTGCAGTCACCACTCTACTGTAACATGTTATACTCCAGTCACATCCAGAGCTGCACCCACAACTCTACTGTAACATCATGTACTATACCCCAGAGACATCCACAGCTACACTCACAACTCTACTGCAAGATCAGTAGATGCAGATGCAAACAACTTGTCTTATACTCCAAACAAATCCAGAGCTCCAGTCACAACTCTACTATTATATTTTGTGCTATACTCCAGTCACATCCAGAGCTGCAGTCACAACTCTACTGTAACATCATGTCTTATACTCCAGCCACATCCAGAGCTGCAGTCATAACTCTACTGTAACATCATGTCCTATACTCCAGTCACATCCAGTGCTGCAGTAACAACTGTACTGTAACATCAGGTCCCATACTCCAAACAAATCCAGAGCTCCAGTCACAACTCTACTATTATATTTTGTGCTATACTCCAGTCACATCCAGAGCTGCAGTCACAACTCTACTGTAACATCATGTCTTATACTCCAGCCACATCCAGAGCTGCAGTCATAACTCTACTGTAACATCATGTCCTATACTCCAGTCACATCCAGTGCTGCAGTAACAACTGTACTGTAACATCAAGTCCCATACTCCAAACAAATCCAGAGTTGCAGTCACAACTCTACTGTAGTTCGAGTGCTAGAAGCGGCTCTGCTCCGGGACTCCAGCTCTGGGCAAGACCCTGACATCACTGTGGCAGCATCTGCGGAGGGCACTGTGGCAGCATCTATGGAGGGCACTGTGGCAGCATCTACAGAGGGCACTGTGGCAGCATTTGTGGAAGGCACTGTGGCAGCATCTATGGAAACACTGTGGCAGCATCTACGGAGGGCACTGTGGCAGCATCTACGGAGGGCACTGTGGCAGCATCTGCGGAGGGCACTGTGGCACTATCTACAGAGGGCACTGTGGCACTATCTACAGAGGGCACTGTGGCACTATCTACGGAGGGCACTGTGGCACTATCTACGGAGGGCACTGTGGCAGTATCTACGGAGGGCACTGTGGCAGTATCTACGGAGGGCACTGTGGCAGCATCTACGGAGGGCACTGTGGCAGCATCTACAGAGGACACTGTGGCCTTATCTAGGGGTGTGTTGCATTATCTACAGAGGGCACTGTGGCACTATCTACAGAAGGCACTGTGGCACTATCTACAGATGGCACTGTGGCATTATCTACAGAGGGCACTGTGGCATCATCTACAGAGGGCACTGTGGCATCATCTACAGAGGGCACTGTGGCAGCATCTACAGAGGGCACTGTGGCAGCATCTACAGAGGGCACTGTGGCAGCATCTACAGAGGGCACAGCGGCAGCATCCACCGAGGGCACTGCGGCAGCATCTATAGAGGGCACTGTGGCAGCATCTACAGAGGGCACTGCGGCAGAATCCACCGAGGGCACTGCGGCAGCATCCACCGAGGGCACAGCGGCAGCATCCACGGAGGGCACAGCGGCAGCATCCACCGAGGGCACTGCGGCACTATCTAAAAAGGGGCTGCCCAATCTTGACATGTGTGTCTGCCAAACGCTGCTAACTGAGCCTCCGGACTGCATTTAGCGAGACTTAAACTGGAAAGCTGGATTGTTGAAATAAGCACGTGGAGAAATATCTAAAATTTTGAACCTAGCGGTATTATTATAGTAATGTATTATTATTATAGTAATATAGTGTTATTGTAGTTCAAATAACTAATTGATTAATAATAATTTTGTATTGTATCAAATTTGAAAGTAATGCGGCCCGTCCACTTCACATTTTTTTCTATATGCGGCCCACTTACCCGGCCGAGTTTGAGACCCCTGGTCTAGGATGATCTGGGGATTGGTTATGGAACTTTTTGCATGTGCACGCGCTGGCACTTTAAGGCCAGGGACGAGCGCGCACCCTAGGAGGAAGTCCAGAGCAGGACGGTCACGTCAGCTGGCGTCTCCAAGGAAGGAGATGCTAGCGAGAAGCCAGAGGTCTGCGGTTGCAGCTGTCTGAAGGTAAGGAACGGGGGAGGTCCGCGACCGCTCCCATTACAGTACCCCCCCTTATGCCCCCTCTTCTTGGGTCCAGAGCGTAAGAGGAATGTTTTAATGAGGGTAGGGGCATTAAGGTTCTCTTCTGGCTTCCAAGACCTCTCCTCAGAACCAAACCCTTTCCAGTCCACTAGATAGAAAGTCCTTCCTCCTACTCTCTTGTAGTCCAGAATCTCCATCACCTCAAAGACATCAGAAGAACCGCTGGGAGCAACTGCAGAACTAGAAGATTTACTGTAGCGGTTCAGAACCACAGGCTTAAGGAGGGACACGTGGAACGAGTTGGGAAGCCTGAGAGTAGGGGGCAGCTGAAGTTTATAGGATACAGCGTTTATTTGTTGTAAAACTTTGAAAGTACCAAGGAATCTGGGAGCAAATTTGTGAGAAGGCATCTTGAGACGAAGGTTTCTCAAGGATAGCCAGACTTTGAGGAGGAGCCTTTCCTTTACAATCTGTATTCCTTTTTATGCAGTCCACTGCCTGAAGGTTTGCAGACTTGGTTTGCTGCCAGATGTGAAAGAAATTCCCAAATGAAGAATTAGGTGCCGGAACTTGAGTCATGGCTGGAACAGGAAGAGGCACTTGTGGATGCTGACTGTATATAATGTAGAAAGGAGAAGAAACAGTAGACTCACTTATATGATTATTGTGTGAGAACTCCGCCCAAGGCAGAAGTTGTACCCAATTGTCATGTTGGGCAGAGACAAAATGACTAAGGTAATTCTATAAAATTTGATTGGTCCTCTCTACTTGACCATTAGACTGTAGGTGATAGGCAGCAGAGAAGTCCAGCTTCACATCTAGCAGGTTGCACAGGGTTCTCCAGAATTTGAACGTGAACTGTACACCCCTATCTGAGACAATATGCAGAGGTAGTCCATGCAGACGAAAGATGTGCAGAATGAATAGATTTGCCAGGCGAGGAGCAGATGGAAGGGCAGTCAATGGAACAAAATGTGCGATTTTAGAGAAATTATCCACCACTACCCAGACCATAGTACATCCAGCTGAAGGAGGAAGATCTGTAATAATGTCCATAGCAATATGTTGCCAAGGGACATCAGGGACAGGCAGGGGTAGAAGCAGACCAGCAGGTTTGGAATGAGTAGACTTGTTTGAGGCACAGTTCGTACTGGAGAAAACATAGTCCACAACATCTCTAGGCAGCATAGGCCACCAGTAATGATGAGATATCAAATCCAGTGTCTTACGGACACCAGAGTGCTCAGCCAGTTTGGAGTTGTGTCCCCAGCGGAGAATTCTCTTCCTGTCTGCAAGACAAACAAAAGTCTTTCCGGATGGAATGTCGCTAATTTGCAGAGGGTTAGCGGAAATAATCCTAGAAGGATCTATGATATATTGAGTCAATAGTTTCACCTTTTTGTCTGCAGGGCGGTAGTGGAGCAGGAATTGGAATCGGGCAAAAAACAGCGACCATCTGGCTTGGAGGGGATTTAATCGGTGTGCAGACTGTAGGTACGTGAGGTTCTTGTGATCCGTATAAATGATGATAGTATGAATAGCACTTTCCAGCAAGTGTCTCCACTCCTCTAATGCCAACTTGACGGCCAGCAACTCCCAATCCCTGATGGAGTAGTTGCGGTCTGCAGAAGAGAATAATTTGGAAAAGAAGCTACAAACCACCATCTTGCCCTTGGAGTTTCTTAGAAACAGCAATGCTCCAGCACCAACGGAAGAAGCATCCACCTCCAGATAGAACTGTCGAGAAGCGTCAGGATGATGAAGAACTGAGGCTGAGGTGAAAGCGCTCTTGAAACTGGTAAATGCTGACTCTGGCTCCGGAGGCCAAACCTTGGCGTTCACCCCCTTCTTAGTGAGAGCAGATATTGGAGCAGTCAGAGACGAGAAGTTTGGGATAAATTGCCGGTAGAAGTTTGCGAATCCCAAAAATCGTTGCATAGACCGAAGACCCTGTGGAAGTGGCCACTCTAAGATGGACTTCACCTTCTCTGGATCCATCTTGAGACCATGATCAGAGACAATTTAGCCCAGGAAGGGCAGAGTGTTCCTCTCGAACACACATTTTTCGAGCTTAGCATATAGTCGATTCCACCTTAACCGCAACAGGACTTGACGAACATGCGTCAGATCAGGTGAGTAGATCAGGATGTCGTCCAAATAGAACACCATACAGAAATGCAGCAGATCCAAGACGATGTCATTAACGATTTCCTGGAACACAGTTGGAGCGTTACACAATCCAAAGGGCATCACGAGATAATCGTAGTGACCATCTCGGGTGTTGAATGCGGTTTTCCACTCGTCGCCCTTGCGGATACGGATCAAGTTATAAGCCCTGCGTAGATCCAGATTTGTGAACACCTTGTCCCCACAAATTCTGTCGAAGAGCTCTGGGATGAGCGACAAGGGGTACTTGTTTTTGACCGTGATTTGGTTCAAACCTCGGTAATCGATACATGGACGAAGAGATCCTTCTATCTTCTTTACGAAGAAGAATCCGGTTCCGGCCGGGGAGGAAGACTTCTGGATGAACCCTCTCTCAAGGTTCTCCTTAACATATGCCGACATGACCTGGGTCTCCGATAAGGAGAGAGGATAGACTCATCCATTGGGGGATGAAACATCAGAGAGCAGTTCAATAGGACAATCGTAAGTGCGATGGGGAGGAAGAGTCTCTGCCTCCTTCTTACTAAAGACAGCCGCAAAGCTGGCATAATGTGTGGGCAGATCAGAGAGTGACTGAGGCAATGGAGGCAAAACAGGACGTACCTGTGGCAGCTGTGAAGACACTTGGATCCCCATTGGAGGATTTCTCCGGAACTCCAGTCGAGAACCGGAGCATGTAGACAAAGCCAAGGCAGGCCCAACAGAATAGGCTTTAGGCAAGATGAGAAAGGCAATCTGTTCCGAGCGGAGGGCTCTGACTTGTAGTGTCAGCAGTTCAGTGATGGAAAAAATAGGGTCGGGTAATGGTAGTCCAGTCACAGAGGCAATAGCCAGGGGTCTCTCCAGAGGGACCATGGGCAGATGGAGACGATCCACTAGATCCTGCTAAATAAGATTTGCAGCTGCTCCGGAATCCAGATAGGTGCCCCAGGTTGCGCCAGACGTGGCGGATTCCTCTGGACGTGGCAGATGACACAAGATGTGGCGGATTCCTCTGGAAGTGGCAGATGACACAGGACGTGGCGGATTCCTCCAGACATGGCAGATGACACAGGACGTGGCACGACTCAATACTAAAGGCACAGCACGGGAAACAGGAACAGGTAACAAGGCACGGGTAACAACTGGAATGGGAAACACTAAGGGACCATTTGCAAGACAGACTGGGAAAACTAACAACGCTCAGGCAAGGATCAGAAGGCCTGGGGCCTTCTTATAGACCAGGAAATCGTGGCAGTTGATGATGATGATGATTTCGTTTGTGCGCCTTTAGGGCCGGGCACGAGCGTGCACGCTCACCCTACGGGAACCAGCAGACCGCAGCGGAAGTGAGCGCTGGCATCTCCTAGGAAGGAGATGGG
The DNA here is from genome assembly GCF_050947455.1 of Rhinoderma darwinii. Classification (NCBI taxonomy): domain Eukaryota; kingdom Metazoa; phylum Chordata; class Amphibia; order Anura; family Rhinodermatidae; genus Rhinoderma; species Rhinoderma darwinii. The sequence goes on along the minus strand of NC_134687.1, from coordinate 557,256,713 downwards.
GGCCAGCGCTCACGGATCCATGGCTGCGGGTGTCGGGAGGTGAGTAAACCCGTCGGCCCGCGGCCATGGATGCTACAGTATTCCCCCTCTTACGCCCCCTCTTCTTGGGGCCAGAGCGAGAGGGGAATTTCTTAATAAGCGCAGGGGCACTGAGGTTCTCTTCTGGCTCCCAGGAATTCTCCTCAGGACCAAACCCTCTCCAGTCCACCAAATAGAAAGTCCTTCCTCCTACCCTCTTGCAGTCCATGATCTCCTTTACCTCGAATACATTAGAAGGGCCGCTGGGATCAACTGTGGAACTAGACGTCTTGCTGTAGCGGTTCAGGACCACTGGCTTCAGGAGGGATCACATGAAAGGAGTTGGGGATTCTGAGGGTAGGAGGCAGCCGCAGCTTATAGGAGACAGGGTTTATCTGTTGCAGAATCTCGAAAGGACCAAGGAACCTGGGAGCAAACTTGTATGAGGGTACCTTCAAACTAATGTTCCGAGAGGACAGCCAGACTTTAGTCCCCGGAAGATACTGAGGCGGCTCTCTTTTCCTAGTATCTGCTTTTCGCTTCATGCGATCGACTGCCAGTAAAATAGAGGACCGGGTCTGTTGCCAGATTTACAAAAAGTCCCCATAAGCAGAGTCAGCAGCGGGTACTTGAGATGTGGTCGACACTGGAAGAGGGACTCTAGGATGTTGACTGTACACAATGTGAAATGGAGTGGAAGTGGTGGACTCACTTGTGTGGTTGTTGTACGAGAACTCGGCCCATGGAAGAAGCTGTACCCAGTTATTGTGCTGTGAAGAGATGAAGTGGCAGAGATAATTCTCCATGATCTGGTTGATCCTCTCAACTTGCCCATTGGACTGGGGGTGATAAGCTGAGGAAAAGTCCAATCTCACATCCAGGAGTTTACAGAGGGCTATCCAGAACTTTGAAGTAAACTGAACCCCCCGGTCGGACGCAATGTGTAGAGGCAAGCCATGCAAGTAAAAGATGTGTAGAATGAAGAGACTCGCCAGACGAGGAGCAGAAGGTAGGCCGGTCAGCGGGATAAAATATGCCATCTTAAAGAACCGTTCCACCACCACCCAGACAGTGTTGCATCCTGCAGAGGGGGGAAGGTCTGTGACAAAGTCTATTGCAATGTGCTGCCAGGGGGCATTGGGTACAGGCAGAGGTTGAAGCAGGCCGGCAGGCTTGGAGTGAGTAACTTTGTTAGAGGCACACACCGTGCAAGAAGAGACAAAGTCCAGGAACATCTTTAGGTAGCGTGGGCCACCAGAAGTGACGAGCAATCAGGTCTCGGGTTTTACGGACACCAGCGTGCCCAGCCAGTTTAGAACTGTGTCCCCAGCGGAGAATTCTTCTCCTGTCTGCCAACCGAACAAAAGTCCTCCCCGGAGGGATGTTTCTAACCTGCAGAGGATTAGCAGTGACAATGCAGGACGGGTCTATGATAGTCAGAAAAGACTCCACCGTGTCTTCCGTCTCAAACGATCTGGACATGGCATCGGCCCTCACATTCTTGTCTGCGTGACGGTAGTGGAGTAAAAACTGGAAACGGGTGAAGAACAGCGACCACCTGGCTTGACGGGGATTCAGTCGTTGTGCAGACTGAAGGTAGGTAAAGTTTTTGTGGCCGGTGAAGATCAGGATGGGGTGAGCTGCGCCCTCTAGGAGATGTCTCCACTCCTCCAGAGACAATTTGATGGCCAGCAGCTCCCGATCTCCAATAGAGTAATTGCGCTCAGCAGAAGAAAAAAAGTCTTGAGTAGTAGCCACATACTACTGCCTTTCCTTTGGAGCTCCTCTAGAACAGAAGTGCACCTGCACCAACAAAGGAAGCGTCCACTTCCAGTGAGAACTGCCGAGATACGTCAGGATGATGGAGGATCGAAGCTGAAGGGAAGGCTTTCTTGACGCTAATAAATGCGGACTCTGCCTCTGGAGTCCACACCCTTCTTGGTAAGGGTAGAGATGGGAGCCGTCAGAGAAGAGAAGTTAGGAATAAACTGCCGATAGAAATTGGCGAATCCCTGGAATCGCTGTATGGCCCTTAAGCCTTGAGGACGTGGCCACTCCAGGACAGCTTTCACTTTTTCAGGATCCATCTTGAGACCTTGATTCGAGATGATGTAGCCCAGGAAGGGCAGAGAAGTCCTCTCAAAGATGCACTTTTCCAGCTTGGCGTATAAATGATTCTCCCTTAATCGTAGTAGAACCTGACGGACATGCCTCCGATGAGTCGTTGGATCTGGGGAGAAAATCAAAATATCATCAAGATAAACAACAACACAGACATAGAGGAGATCTCGGAAGATATCATTAACGAACTCCTGAAACACTGTGGGAGCATTACACAGTCCGAAGGGCATCACTAGGTATTCGTAGTGCCCGTCCCGGTTGTTAAATGCTGTCTTCCATTCATCAGCCTGGCAAATCTGGACTAGATAAAAGCCCCCCGCAGGTCTAGCTTAGAAAAATTTTTGGCTCCTCGTATGCGATCAAACAGCTCAGATATAAGTGGCAACGGGTATTTGTTCTTGACCGTGATCTGGTTGAGACCACGGTTGTCAATGCAGGGTCGAAGGGATCCGTCCTTCTTTTTAACGAAGAAGAATTCAGCCCTGGCCGGGGAGGAAGACTTTCGTATGAAACCCCTCTCCAGATTCTCCTTGATATAAGCCGAGATGGATAGAGACTCATGCAAGGAGAGAGGATATACTCGACCACGGGGGAGAGAGGCATTAGGAACCAGTTCAATGGGGCAGTCATAAGTCCGATGAGGAGGCAGTGTCTCAGCCTCCCTTTTGCTGAAAACATCTGCATAATGAGCAAACTGGGGAGGCAGTCCCGCCAATAACTGAGGCAGAGGGGGCTTGACAGGATGGATCTGCAACAGACAACGACCATGGCACTTGGAGCCCCATTGGAGAACCTCTCCAGAATTTCAGTCCAGGACTGGGGCATGTAGTCGAAGCCAAGGCAGGCCCAGTAGAACAGAATTGATGGCCTTGGGCAAAACAAGGAAAGAAATTAGTTCAAAATGAAGGACTCCAACCTGGAGCTTCAACGGCTTGGTTTTAGAAATGATGGGATCAGGCAGAGGCAGTCCATTAACTGAGATAAGAAGAAACTTGATGCGTCCTGTCGCCGGATACTAGGGTCACAGGAATAGTCAGCTTGGAACAGAATGATTTATTAGGTACAGTTCCATCTAGGGTTGTCTCTCCAATCAGTCCTAGGCAATCGGGTCTCTCTGGCCTCTGGGGACACAGACGCACAATATCGCCTCCGAGGCCGCAATACAAACAAAGTCTAGAAGTGCGTCTGTGTTGTTTCTCCTGGGTAGACAATTTGACATAGTTACTCTGCATCGGATCCTCTGGTGGGACGACTGAGGAGGATTGCTGGAAAGTACAATCCAGCCTAGGAAGTTCTCTCTCCTGGAGAACCTCTTGGGAATGCTCCCGGACCCTCATGTCAACCCGGGAGGCGAGTAGGATAAGATCGTCCAGGGTAGATGGCAGATCGCGAGCAGCCAGCTCGTCCTTGATCCCTGAAGACAGTCCCTGCCAGAATGTGGCCCCCAAAGCCTCGTTGTTCCAGGTCAATTCACCAGCCAGGATACGGAACTGAATGGCATACTCGCCCATGGAGAGGTCTCCCTGATGTAGGGTCAGCAAGGATGCAGCAGCCGAAGAAACTCTCCCAGGTTCCTCAAAGATCGAGCGGAAGGTGAGTAAGAAGCACTGCAAGTCACGGGTCTCTGGTCCCTGATGTTCCCACAGAGGATTAGCCCATGCCAGGGCTTTGCCAGTAAGGAGAGAGATTATGAAGGCGATCCTGACGTCATCCAAAGAGAAGGACCTGGCATGTAGTCTGAAGTGGATCAGGCACTGATTCAAAAATCCCCTGCAGGTCCTCGGGTCTCCGTCATAGCGTGGAGGTAGCGGCAAGAAACACAGGGGATTGGTACCAGTACAGACAGGAAGTGTAGCAGGAGGAACAGCAGGAATGGGTGCGGTGACGACTGTGGTTGGAGCAAGCAGCCGATGTGCAATGGCTTTCACCGACAGGAGGACTTGGTCTTGTCGTGACTGGAGATCCTCCATCCCGGCCAGCATGGCTTGTGTCGTCAAAGTCTCAGGTTGACCAGCGGGGTCCATGGCCTGAGCGTACTGTCACAGAGCGGGTAGTGGACCCACTAGGCCGTACCACCGTAGCGGAGAGGCAGATGGCCAAACAACAGGAAACCCCAGTAATACAATGTCCTGCACAAGGGTAGCTGGATAGTCCAGACAGTGGTCGCAGCTCTGGCACTGATGGAGATGGGTGCAGCAGATAACACAGATGGCGGATGACACAGTTGCCGAAGGTTGCGCCAGACGTGGCGGATTCCTCCAGACGTGGCAGATGACTCAGGACGTGGCAGATTCCTCTGGACGCGGCAGATGACACAGGACGTGGCAGATGACACAGGACGTGGCACGACTCAATACTAAAGGCACAGCACGGGAAACAGGAACAGGTAACAAGGCATGAGTAACAACTGGAACGGGAAACACTAAGGGACAACTTGCAAGACAGACTGGGAAAACTAACAACGCTCAGGCAAGGATCAGAAGGCCTGGGGCCTTCTTATAGACCAGGAAATTGTGGCAGTTGATGATGATGACGATTTCCTTTGTGCATGCGCGCACACCCTAGGGGACACAGCAGACCGGAGCGTAAGTGAGCGCTGGTGTCTCCTAGGAAGGAGATGGGGGCCAGCGCTCACGGATCCATGGCTGCGGGTGTCGGGAGGTGAGTAAACCTGACGGCCCGTGGCCATGGACGCTACAACCACGTTCCTGGATCCTCATGTCAACCCGGGTCTCCAACAGGATAAGGGCATCCAAGGTGGAAGGAAGATCCTGAGGTGCAAGCTCGTCCTTGATTTGTGTGGACAGACCTTGCCAAAAAGTCGCCATCAAGGCCTCAGTGTTCAATGCCAGCTCCGCCGCCAGTGTACGGAAGGAGATGGCATACTCTGCTACCGTCAATTCCCAGCAGAGAGGCAGCTGCATAGGATGTTTCACCTAGGGATGCACGATGCATCGAAGCTTCGATACTGTTTCGATACCGTGCACCCCCAAACAGTACGATACCGTTATTTCATGTATTTCGATACTAAGCTGTGCGGCCGGACAGCTAAGTATAGTAACACATGAATGTATGAGAGCGGAGCTGCGGCTGTGTAATACTGTGTAATACAGCCATTGCCCCGCTCCTAAGTCCTGACAAGTGCGCGCCGTCAGCATGATGTGATGCGGCCAGCGCTGCACTAATGAGAGGCGGCACTGAAGACCGAACATGGCGGGCGCACTGCAAAATACCCCTATGTTCTGTCTTCAGTGCCTGAACCGACGCTCATTAGTGCAGCGCCGGCTGCATCACCTCCTGCTGACCGCGCGCGCACTTAACGTCAGGAGCGGGGCAATGGCTGTATTACACAGCCGCAGCCCCACCCTATAACGGCGGACATCAGAGAAACCTTTCATCTCCGCCGTTATTCCTCTGCATGCTGCGATCAAAGCTGACTGCAGCATTCAAGGGAAAATGAGAAGGGGGGATGCCCCTTAGATCCCTGTGACGCGATTGAGGGACATACCAGATATGGGCAGACAGCCCAGGTTCCATTGAAGGACCCCAGGCCTGTCTTACCATATTTCCTGTTGTTAGGGCATACTAGGTATGTCCTAACTACTGCTTGTGTACTATCAGTACACAGGCTAATGTACTGGCATATAGATATATGCCAGTACATTAAAGTTTAAAAATAAAGTAAAAACATAAGGTAATATACACCTTTTTGTACAATAAACATTAAAATAAGTCTCAATACATAAAATCTACACATTCGGTATTGGCGCGGCCGTAATAAGCTGCACAACAATTTTTGTTGCGTCACTTATTATGTGTACGCTGTAAAAAAAAAACAAAAAAAACTGCTTTCTTTCACTTATTGTGAGCCACGAGGTGTGATGAATTTAACCTCCATGTGCCTCACATTAAGGGCTTGTTTACACGAACGTGTATTACGTCCGTGCAACGCGCGTGATTTTCACTCATCTTGTACGGACCTATGTTAGTCTATGGGGCAGTGCAGACAGTCCGTGAGTTTTGCGCAGCGTGATTCCGCTGCGAAAAACTCACGACATGTCCTATTTGTGCGTTGTTCGCGCATCACGCACCCATTGAAGTCAATGGGTGCGTGAAAACCACGCATGTCACACGGAAGCACTTCCATGGGACAAGCGTGATTCGCGCAACAGCACTGAAAAGGATGAATCAAAACAGAAAAGCACCACGTGCTTTTCTATTTACAAACATCCAAACGGAGTGTCATAATGATGGCGGCTGCGCGAAAATCATGCAGCCGCGCATCATATGGTGATGACACACGGAGCTGTTAAGTGCCTTTTGTGCACGCAAAACGCCGCGTTTTTTGTGTTCGCAAAACGCACACGCTCGTGTAAACCCGGCCTAATAGTTATTAACCCCATTATGTACCTTACACATTAACCCATTATGACTGAGAAACATGATGGGATTAATTACTATTAATGTGAGGCACATTCAATATTTATCACACTTTGTGCCTCATATCAGAAAATGTAAGAATTTTTTTTTTTTATTACTGTTGGCAACGTATCGTTTTGGTATCGAAATACTACACATGGTATCGGTTTTGAATTCAAAATTCTGGTTTCGTGACATCCCTAGTTTGACCCGGTTCCTAAAACACTGTAGGAAGAGTTTCCGGGCCCTCTCGTTCCATGATAGGGTTCGCCCATGCCAGGGCTTTGCCAGCGAGGAGAGAAAAAAGGATTCTACGTTGGCCTCATCAGAGGGGAAAAGATGAGCACGCAATCTAAAATGGATCGTACATTGATGATGAAGGCTCTACAGGCCTTAGGATCCCCGTCATAGCGAGGCGGTAGAGGCAGCGAAATTGTAGATCCAGGAAAGGCAGGAGGGATAACAAGTAGAAGCAGCATCCAGAGGAGGTGCAGTAGGATGATCCAAATGGATGATTGAATTTACCGCCTGTAGGTGCTGATCCTAGAGTGCAGGCAGGTCATACATATCCGTTTGCATCACCTGAAACGCTGTCTTATGCTGACCAGCAGGGTCCATGGCCTGAGCATACTGTCACGATCCTTGGGTATGTGAACCCACTAGGCCGATACGCCGTATCGGAGTGGCAGCTGGTCAAAAAACAGTCTATGCAAAGTCAATGTAAAGTCTTTAGCACAAGAATACCTGTAAGAGTCCAGACAGACACGAGGTGTAGAAGAGGCTTTGGTACAGATGGAGCTTGACGTGGCAGATGATACCAGACGTGGCAGATGACACCAGACGTGGCAGATGACACCAGACGTGGCAGATGACACCAGACGTGGCAGATGATACCAGATGTGGCAGATAATACCAGACGTGGAAGATGACACACTCGACTCCAACTAAAGGCTTAGGCTCAGAAACAACACAGCAACAGGATACAGGATGCAGGATACGGGAACACTGGGAGCAGGAAACAACCAAGGGACCATTTGGAATACGTACATGGGTAGACAACAACAATGCTCAAGCAAGGAGTGGAAGGGTGGAGCCCTTTTTATAGTCCAGGATGATCTTCGGATTGGTTAGGGAACTTTTTGCATGTGCACACGCTTGCCCTTTAAGGCCGGGGACGAGTGTGTGCGCACCCTATTAGACAGTTCAGTGCAGGACGGTCGTGTGAGCTGGCGTCTCCGGGGAGACGCCGAAGGTGAGGAACGACGGTGGTCCACGACCGTAGCCATTACAGTGGGGTATGTGGCACTATCTACAGGGGTTTATATGGCATTACCTACTGGGGTGTGTCCCGGTGCTTTAAGTTTTGGGTGAATTTTTTTAATAACTATTATGACTATGAAATAACATACTTAAGTGATAACAAATTTTATAATATCTGTGCTTAACTGTTTGTTACAATTTGGTAAACCTGTAACTAAAGGTTAATAAGAGTACACTTTGTGGCCTAGCATACAGAACTGATAAATGTTCATTGTCGGGAGGGCGGGGGATGCGGGGTTTTGGGGGTTCTTGGTTGCGGGGGAGGGGGGGCCCAGTCAAAATTTTCCTCTTGGGCCCAGTCTTTCCTAGTTACGCCACTGTCAGACAAGTTTATAAGTGAAGAATTTATGTAGCGTGGTAGATCACAAGATAGACCAGGTCAATAACGCATAAAGGATTTTGTTACAGTGTTAATGCCTGGTCCAAGCTCCGAAATCAGTCAGATGAGATAAGGTAAGCATCAACATAGAGAACCATGTGAGACGGAGTTCAATGTATGGACATAGCTATCAATTACAATTCCCACAATTTCACTATCAACAAGAAGGTGAATGAAGTATGACAATGCTGTATCCTAATGTATTGTAATATACCTTCTCCTATTATCATGTCCCTGGTTGCTTATTCTTTCTGCTTTGTGAATTGTTTGACCCGTTCCTGAATTGTTTGACCCCTTCCTGCTGAGCATACACTTCTATTGAAGAATATGTATGATTAACATTAAATAGTATGATCCTCCTCCTTTCTCTTTTAAAAGATGTTCTGCAGCTGCTGGGGCAATGTACCTTATGATATACACCTCAGCTTTTGCAAATAGTCTTCGGCAAAAATAAGTGGGAGCTTTATGTTCAGAACTTAATAACTAACAAGAAACGCTTACATTTCTCTACAAAGATGTTCTGCAGCAAACAGGGGTATGCAATAAAAGGTACATTTCCCCAGGTCTTTGTCAAGAGGAGGGGCGCTTCATGTCAATTAGTTAAGAGGTTCAGCAGCAGTAATATATTGTATAATGCAAAAACTGGTTGCTGCAGAACTTTTTTTTGCTCAACTCTATCACTGATTTATTATTATTATTATTATTATTATTATTATTATTATTATTGGTATTATGTGCCCTCTTTCTTTTTAACCAGGGAAGTTCTATACAATATCTATTATAAAAAAGACTGTCTCTACCCTGTCTAATCTTTTACCTCTTTAAGACAGAAAAGGGCGTTCAGTCTATATATGCTGAAAACACACACTTCACCTCAGATCTTAAAATCAATTCAGCTGTTAGAGTTATGTGGCTGTACGGGTTGCTTTTGCACATACAATATATCTGTCCCTGGAATACAGAGGGTTAATGAGAGCATCAGGCCATATGCTGGGGAGATGTGACGTCAGCCGCATTCATTGGCTCGCTCTGATCTGATGAGGAACGGTTACTGTAGGAAGAAGCCCTGATTTGTACTGTACACAAGAATGGGCTGCAGTGTAGTCTCATGTCAGTTCTGTGCATGGAAGCATCTCGTGTCATTTCATTAGTCATTAACCAGCTAAACGTCCTACATGGTCCAATAAAATACTGTTCAAACAAATACAAGGACTAGTTATGTAAAATACCGTTGCAGCCCTAGCCTAACACTAGGCCTTATGCACACAGTGATGATTTGGTCAGCATTTTGCTTCTTTTTCTTCAAAGTCAAAACCAGGATTAAAACTTTTCTTTACAGTTTTTTTTACTGATAGATGCTAAAAATACACTTCTGTCGGGTCTATAGGACCCTGTGGATATGTTCAGTGAGCGTGCTGTGAACAAAGTCTAAATCAACCATCCAGAGCTGGCGTAGATTACTAAATTAAACTGATCTGATTAGTTACTATGGACAATTTGTATATCTTCTATAAATCAGCCAGCAAAGACATTCTGTTTAGGGTAAATCACACCTGGTATATGAATACAGTAATGGGCCCCATTTATTAAAACCATCTAACAGACCAAGCGGCCTTAACGCCCAAAGTAAACAATCACAATGCTTCTTTTATTTTTGCCAGAGTGGCACGTTGATTGGTACGGGCAACAATGCCAGATTTAGGGTATGTTCACACGCTTAACAAAAAACGTCTGAAAATACGGAGCTGATTTCAGAGAAAACAGCCTCTGATTTTCAGCCATTTTTGAAGCTGAAAATGAAGCTTCTTTTAATTTCGAGCTTCTTTTGAGGCTTCTTTTGAGGCGTTTTTTTGATGCGGTTTTCATAGTGTTTAATGGAAAATTAGCTCCAAATAACGCCTCAAGAAATGACATGCTAATTCTTTTTACGGAGCATCTTTTTACGCTTCGTTTTTTGAAACAGAGGCGTAAAAAGATGCCCCGTATGAACTAAATGCTGTTTTTCCCATTGATTTCAATGGGCAGAGGTTTGCAGGCGTTCAGCTTCCGTTTTTTCAGGCGTTTTTTGAGACGTAAATGCCCCGAAATACGCCTGAAAATACTGCGTGTGTACATACCCTAAGGGTATGTGCACACGAGAACTGGCTTTTACGTCTGAAAAGACAGACTGTTTTCAGGAGAAAACAGCTGTGTCGTTTCAGACGTAAAAGCTCCTCCTCGCATTTTGCGAGGCGTCTTTGACGGCCGATCATTTGAGCTGTTCTTCATTGAATTCAATGAAGAACGGCTCAAATTACGTTTCAAAAAAGTGTCCTGCACTTCTTTGACGAGGCAGTCATTTTACGTGTCGTCGTTTGACAGCTGTCAAACGACGACGCGTAAATGACAGGTCGTCGGCACAGTACGTTGGCAAACCCATTCAAATGAAGGCCTTAGGCTGGGTTGACATGACCTATTTTCAGGCGTAAACGAGGCGTATTATACCTCGATTTACGCCTGAAAATACGGCTCCAATACGTCGCCAAACATCTGCCCATTCATTTGAATGGGTTTGCCGATGTACTGTGCCGACGACCTGTCATTTACGCGTCGTCGTTTGACAGCTGTCAAACGACGACGCGTAAAATGACTGCCTCGACAAAGAAGTGCAGGACACTTCTTTGAAACGTAATTTGAGCAGTTTTTCATTGAATTTAATGAAGAACAGCTCAAATGTTCGGCCGTCAAAGACGCCTCGCAAAATGCGAGGAGGAGCATTTCCGTCTGAAACGACGCAGCTGTTTTCTCCTGAAAACAGTCTGTCTTTTCAGACGTAAAAGCCAGTTCTCGTGTGCACATACCCTTACTGTTAAAATCAGGACCATTGCTGCCTTAAATTACACATTAGGGCCTTAGCTAATATATAACTCTATTAGGTAGGAATTAGAGACCACTTTTTTAATGCAAGTATACACTATTCAGCTATAACATTAAAACCACCTGCTTAATATTGTGTAGGTCCCCCTCATGCCACCAAAACTGTTTTGGCCCCACTAGGCATGGACTCTACAAGACCTCTGAAGGTATCCTGTAGAATATGGCACCAAGATGTTAACAGCAAATTCTATTAGTCCTGTAAATTGCGAGGAGGGGGTCTCCAGGGATCGGACTTCTTTTTCCAGGACATTCCACAGATGCTCAATTAGATTAAGATCTGGAGAATTTGGAGGACAAGTCAACACCTTAAACTCTTTATCATGTTCCTCAAACCATTCCTGAACAATTTTTGCACTGTGCCAGGGAGCATTATCCTGCTGAAAGACGCCACTGCCATTAGAGATTACGGTTATCATGAAGGGATGTATTTGGTCAATGTTTAGGTAGGTAGTAAGTTTTAGGTTATGGTTGAAAAATCCAACGTAGATTTCATGTTAAATCCTTTTCAGACATCCGCACGTTACTTGTGTATTTTTTACACGGATTTCCAGTTTTATACCCGTATGGAAACCTACCAGCTTTTCCGTGCGGAATCCGCGTCAAGAAGTGGCATGATACCACCTTTTTTCTGCGACGCGGATTTGAAATCAGCAACAGAAAATTCCATGCCAGGCTGTTTGTTGGTGAATTTCATGTGAATTTTTACATAGAATATGCCCTTAAATTCATGTAAAAAAAACAACAAAAATCTCTGTGTAAACATAGTCTCAAAGAAACATCCAAATGCATGCGTGACTGCACTGTACATGGGATCAGGCTCCATACCCATGTCTGCACTTGCACTTAGCCATATGAGCAATATAACGTACGTGCAGACATGGCTGTGGAGCCTGTGATGTTACATAGATGAGATTTACTGGTAGCGAGGAAGGGGGTATTATCATACGTCATCAGCATGCAACATTGTAGCGCGAGTTAAATTATTATGTGAAATTCTATTATCTTTTAATAGTAGATGTGATCACATCCGTGACGCCAGACGCCGGGAGACGCAGTAGTCCCAATACAGGGAGATTGCTAGCATTGCGGCCCATGATGCCATGTAAGTTTTCAGATATGTGGCGGGAAGGATAGACAACTTTCTGATTGGTCAATGTATCATATATCACTGCCCCAGTGAGGAGTTGCGCTATCCCCAGAGGAAGCCTGTGCCGAAACAGGCGTCTGGGTTGGCGCCATCCCAGTTTGCAAAATACAGATGGTTATGTATTGAAGCATTGTATATTACTTTTTTAAATTCTCTTTTTTATTGAACATTTTTTGAGAAAACAAACAAACAGAAAATTCACATAGTACAAGTCCCCAGAAGGGTATTCATGTAAAACTAAGGCGGCATGAGGGTATAACACTTCTGAGGGAGAGAAGAAAGTTTAAGAGGAACATCATCAAGATCGAAAATACAAGTATCTGGATTAGCTGACTAAGAAATGCTAAAAGTTTCTTATTACAAGAGGATCAAGTCAGCTCCAATAGATAACAAACAACAAAATAATTAACATGAACTATATACAAAGTGCAAAAAGCTCGACCATACATAGGGTTATTGTGTGTAAGAGGGGGAAGAGGGGGAAGAGGGTGGAGAGGGGAGAGGGGAGAGGAAGACAAAGACAAAGAACCTCTATGCTCCCTCCATGCTGACTAGGTGTTCATGAACGCTGTGTGTCTTCTATCTGCCCAACTGGCTAAATCCATTCTGCAGATATTATCAACTTTTTCCACCCATTCGCAATAGCTTGGTGGGGAGGTAGTTCTCCAGTGTAGGGGTATTAAGTTAATAAATGGGTGAAGAGGTCATTTTTGGAGCGTCTAAATGCTGTCGAAGGAGCACGTAGTAAGATTACCTCTGAAGAGGGAGGAATACTCTTACTATTAACCTGATAAATAGGGTATTCGTTTAAATTGATCTATGAAACTACTGCCTGAAAGAACGATTAAAATTAAACTTTTACTATTGTATACGTTAAAATTGGGCTAATTGCCAAATTCACTGGTATCAGGCTAAAGCAATTTACTCAGACTGACTAGAGCACAGGAATAGAAGAGAGCAGAAGCTCCGTATCCATCAATTGAAAACAACCCTGCTCTAATTCACAAATGTTTTCTAGCTGAGAAATTTCCACTATGTTGTCTAACTGTCAATGCGTGTCCCTACGCGTTTCAATTATGAAAAAGCAATTCAGGAGACACATCAGGGATCACATCTGTGACATCCTGAGGTAAGTGGATACCCCGGTAGCTCGGCATGTCGGGGAATCACATCAGGGGGACCACAGTTATTGGATTTCAAGGAATAGAACTCGTACGACCATCTGGAAGGGGTGGAAATTGGAATAAACACATTCTCCAAAATGAGGCCCAGTGGATTTTTAGGATGGAGACAACTAAACTACTGGGTCTTAATGAACATATTTCGTTCACATGTTTTTTATAAAAAAATTTTTCCCAGTTTAGCATCCCATATGGTATATATGGGTAAATTAGCGTGTTCGGGATAATTCCTTTCCTATGTCTTTTTGGCTCTTTAGATATCTGAGAATGGATTTGTATAAATCATATTCCCTCCTGGTTCAGAGATTTAGATAATCCCATGTGTGATGTCTATCTGGCCCGTTTTGTCCAATATATATCAATTCCTATGCATAGTCTGTCCAATTGTGGTCCCTATACTGAATTTCATGTTTAAATGCAGTTACATATCAATATGGGGGGTTTATTTGTTCCTTTTCTGTCACTCCTCTCGACCAAACCATTCCTTCCTATTCTGCTCTATTGATGGCTTATCGCCGATAGAGAACTAAAAGGCCGCCTTTGCTCCCTCAGTAACTTGGGATGCTTAATGGGTCCAGCTTCCTGATTGGCAGTTCAATGACAGGGGGCAGGCACTGTTCACGGACGTCAGGCTTGACATCTTGTACAGTAATTGGCTGCCAGCTCCGATGACGCCGACAGATGGGCTTGATAAAGTCTTTTAAGACTATGCGTTCTTCCAGCGTATGTGCGGCCAAATACCAGTGTCGTTCGCACGCCGGGAGACACGATACAGCACTATTCAGTGCTGTCCAGCAATAACACTCTCTACTGTGATCTATGTACACAGTATTATGTCAAACAGTACACAATAGTACTGCCCGGCTACACTCAATTAAATTTTTGTCTTTGACGCCTGAGGACACACCCTTTAAGCAAACTGGGTGTTAAAACGCGTAGGAACAAACATTGTTTGACAGTTAGACAACATAGTGGCAATTTCTCAGCTAGAAAACATTTGTGAATTAGAGCAGTGTTGATAAGAATTGATGGATACGGAGCTTCTGCTCTTCTATTCCTGTGCTCTAGTCAGTCTGAGTAAATAGCTTTAGCCTGATACCAGTGAATTTGTCAATTAGCCCAATTTTATGGAATACTCTTTCCTGTAAAATGGTGTATACTATTGAGTATCTCCCGCCAATAAGGCTTAATAAGAGGGCACGCCCACCTAATATGGAGATATAAGCCTATATTCCCCATACATCGCCAACATCGCTTATCAGGAAGGAGGCCGATTTTATGTAAATATTCAGGCGTGCGATACCACCTGGTGAGCAGTTTGAAGGAATTCTCCTGGATTCTCACGCATCACGAGAAACCATGGGAATTGCGAAGAATAACTGATGTTTCTTCTTTACACCATGTAACAGACTGTTCACATTCCCAGGCTAAAATATAGGAAGGTTTCCCACTAGATGAGTGTAAATATTTTTATATCAATTTAGCTGGGTAAGAGGGAAAATTAAGGCGGATGTCCAGCCAAGATGGAGGTGGTAAGGTGGAAAACTTTTTAAGGAATTGCGTAATCAAGTTTTTTATGCCCTCAGTGTGCAGAAAGTTCAACCTTATCTTTTGACGAAGAGTTCATTATAGTATCTAATCTGGGGAGAGTTGAAGACTGAAAGGCTTTATTGAGTGGCAAGTCACTCATGTTATACCATATGCTTCCCTCAGTGAGTGGGAGACCCAAAGTGAGAGGGAGTAGATTAACTGGTGTCAAAGAAGAGAAATGGGTGGCGGGTTCTTGGTTTGCTATATATTTATAAAAAGCTAAAATCGTCCCCCTTGGGATGGGGTTTAGTGTAGCAACCGGGAAGTGGGCCCCATAACAGTGATTCAAATTTTGAACCTAATATAAATCTCTCTATGTCCACATGAGGAGGGGATTCTTTTTTCCTTTGTAGAAGGACCCATCGACTTAAATATTTGTAAACATTTGGTAAACCCATACCTCCAGAAGCATTCCTCAGCGAAAGGAGTCTGTGTGGCAGTCTAGAATGTTTTTTTGCCCAAAGGTATTTTGAAAAGGATAGTTGGATGCTAGGGAAGAAAGATTGGGGGAGGAAGATTGGTACTGTTTGGATGGTATAAAGGATTTTTGGGAGGACGTATGATTTAAGACGAAAATTTGCTTACCTGAATTCTTTTTTCCGTGAGTGCGAGGCAACACCCATGGGTTATGTGTTCCAATCCAAAATTTAAGGACAGAACCTACTAAAAAGCAGCAACAAAGAGTTAATTTGCGAGCCCCTCTCTTAGACAGTAAAGGCTCCAGTTACCCTTAAGTGTGTGCAATAATGACAAGCAAACCAAGTGCAATTAAATTTATTGGGTTGGCTACTGCTGCCTCGGACTCAAGGAAAATAAAATTCCAGGTAAGCAAATTTCTGTCTTCCTAATTGTCCTCGGCAGCACCCATGGTACTTAGATAGGTTAGGACAACGCGGATGGGTCTTGAATCGCTTTACATATTATTCTGGTGCCAAAGGCTGAACGCTCAGAGGAAGTTATGTCCAGCTTGTAGTCCTTTAGGAAAGTATAAGCTGATGTCCAGGATGTTGTTTTACAGATAAACTGAAGAGGAACGTCTCCAATTTTTGCCCAGGAGGCTGCGATGGATCTAGTTGAATGGGTATGAATACCTTCAGGCACTAAAATGCCTTCCAGAGAATAACACAAGGAGATGGTAGACTTTAGCCTCCTAGCAAGGGAAGCCTTAGGGTATGTTGACACACAAACTAAAAAACGTCTGAAAATACGGAGCTCCTGATTGTCAGAAGTTTTTTAAGCCACTAGCGTTTTTCACGGCCGTTTTTTGGAGCTGTTTTCAATAGAGTATTAAAAACGGCTCAAAAAACGTCCCAAGAATTGACCTGAACTTCTTTTTCACGGCGGATGTTTGGAGGCGTTCTGCTTCCGATTTTTCAGCTGTTTTTGGCCCGAAAAACATCCGAAAATAGGCTGTGTGAACATACCCTATCTGGCTGCTTGACCTTTTCTTGCACCAAAGAATTGCAGAAATAACTTCTCTGATTGCCTGAAGTCAGAGGTTCTCTGGAGGTAGATGGAAACTGCTCTCTTAAAATCAAGGAGTAATAGCGACTGATCATCTACCTCACTGTTTGGCAGGGAGAAAGCAGGTAAGTACATTTCCTGGTTTAGATTAGCTTCAGAATAGACCTTTGGGAGGAAGGATGGTACCGTTCTTAGACTAATACAGTCCCCGACCTTATGAACGGGTTCACGATGCAGAGAATGCTTGTAACTCGCCCACTCTCTTGGTAGATGTGACTGCCACTAACATCACTTTCCAGGATAGAAACTTTAGGTACACCCTATCAAAGAGGTCAGAAGCCAGTTTCCCAAATGGGACAGGGGGATCTGACATTAGGTCTAAGTATCCTAATACCTTTAAAGAATCGCCTCACCAACTGGTTATTTGAAAATTTGAATTCACAATTCAAGCATTTATTGCTAAAAAGTGGACCTTGAGCATGTTATACTTAGAGTATTCTGGTTACAAGTTACCCCCTATCTGCTCTATTCATTCTCTATGGCAGCGCCGGAAAAAGCCGAACATCGCACTCGACTATCTCCGGTGCTTCCATAGAGAAGGAATGGAGCGACAGCGCGCACGAGCGACCTGCCACTTGGTTCGAACGAGGGGTTCGGGACCCAGTTCTCGTAAACGGTGGGGGTCCGATCAATTGGAGACCCACCAATCAGCAAGTTACCCCTTATATGTAAGGTAAGGGGTAACTTGTTGTAACCACAATACCCCTTTAAGTCCTTTATGGAAGCCCTCCTGGAGAAAGACTAATAAATCAGAGACTTGAATTTCCCTGGGGGAAAACTATTTTTTTTTCACACCTAAGGGTAACTGGTGCCTTTATTGTCTAAGAGAGGGGATCGGGAATTAACTCGGGGGCTGCCGAGGACAATTAGGAAGAAGTTTTTTTTCTACCGATCCAAGATACAAAAGGAATTTTTAGGGTGAATAGTTGTTTTGGGTCCCTGGGTAACTGGATCCACAGATATTTTATATGATAAAGGCCATTTGAAGGGGGTTCCTGGTTTGAGTGATGCTACTTCTAGGGCAGAAGCTGAAACATAAAACTTCAGATTTGAGAAGTTTATTTTGAAGTTTGAGATTGTGCCGAAATCCCCAAATAACCACATAATCAGAGGGAAGGCTTGCACCGGATTGGTTATGAGGAGCAGATAGTCTGCGAAAGCTGCAGGAGTGTGTGAAATTACCCAACTGTACGCCTCTTATTTCGCCAGATTGTCTCACCTTTTGGATCAGCGTTTCAATAGGGACTATAAATAGGGAGGGGGAGAGGGCATCCTTGTCTTATGCCGTTAAGAATATTAAAGCAAGGAGAGAGTGTCCCATTTAATTTGAGTCTAGCCCTGGGAGCCAGGTAGAGAGTAATAATGTATTCGATAAAGGGCTCAGGGAAAGTAAAAGCTTTCAGCATGGCCTGCATAAATGTCCAGCTCACTCGGTCAAATGCTTTCTCAGTGCCAGTGCCCAGGAGGACTAGAGGAAGTTTATTATTTTTAGCATTAGGGTATGTCTACACGCTGCGTAAATGATAAGGGTATGTTCACACGCAAACTCAAAAATGTCTGAAAATACGGAGCTGTTTTTTCTTGATTTTCTATAGTCTATGAAAACCGGCTCCAAGAACGGCTGAAGGAGTGACGGGCACGTCTTTTTCGTGTCCGTTTTCTCTACGTAGCTGTTTTTCAAAACGGCCGCGTAAAAAAAACGGCCTGCTTCCGATTTTTCGGCCATTTACGGCCCGAAAATAAGCCATGTGAACATACCCTAAGAGATCAGATGAATTAACCGCAGTGTATTATATTTTCCTTCCTGACCCTGTACAAAGCCTGTTCTGGGCCGATAAGTAATGGAAGTAGTCCGTTGATTCTGTTAGCGAGTAATTTGGTCCACCATTTTAAATCTGTATTCAGAAGGGAGATAGGGCGGTAACTTTCACAATCATTTGGGTTCTTACCTTCTTTGGGAATTATTATATGGGCTTCTAGAGATTGTTGGGGGAAGGGCTGATCCCTGCAGGAGGGCATTGCAGACCGCTAAAAACTTGGGGAGGTGTAAAACATATCGGAAGACCATCAGGTCCTGGGCTTTCTCCATTAGGGATAAGTGTAAAACAGCGGATAGCTCATCTAATTGAAAGGGTAGTAGATCCCTCTCTTTCTCGGGTAACCTTGGTGGTTTTACGTAGGAAAGAAAACTATCAATTAAGTCCTCCACACCTGGCTTTGGGGACAAATTATAAAGCGAGTTATAGAAAGATAAGAATTCTGTAGTGATACCTACAATATTGGATACCTGGGAATCAGACTTCATGGTAATGGAGGAAATGAAGGACTGGTCTGACCTTTTCTTAAGTAAGGCTGACATTACTTTGGAGCCTTTATTGCCATGGGCGTAAAACTTAAACTGGTGAAGTTTCGCTGAGCGGGAATTAAGGCGATCCTCACGTTTTATTCGCAGTTCCTCTAGTTCAGATTGAGTACCAATAGCCAGAGACCTTTTACCAAGAGTATCTAGTGTGATGATCTAAGCTAGCAGAGTTCAGTTCGGCTTGTTTTCTGAAGAATGTATGGATATCATTGCGACCACAGCTGTGTAGGAGATTGTTGTCTAACCCTTGACCCCCCCCCCCCCTGCCTGAATGTGATGTGTGGCCCTCTGATGAAGTTGAGGGCCACATTTGAGGCCCCCACAATATGGGAGGTGATCACCAAAGGTGCAAGCTCTATCTACTATATTAAGAGAATATCCAGTAGTGTTTTCTTTCCCCTGTCACATGACTCAGTGACAAGCTAGCACAGCTTAGTATCGAAATACATGAATTAACGGTATTGAGCCGCTTGAGGGTCCGCGGTATCGAAATAGTATCGATATTTCATGCAACCCTAAAGGGGACCTGTCACCTCTCCTGCATTTCTATGCTTACTAAATAATTGTATTGCCCATTAAAATTACAGTTCTGGAACATGTTGTCTTCAAACTCTGTGTTATGCAGTTCTTCCTCCTAGAAATGTATGAATAAATTGACAACTGGGTGGTAGCATTCCCATTGTCAAAGGGGCTTGTCCCTACAATCTCCTTCTGTCAGCATTGATTGGACATTGTCAGTCTGTGTAGGGGACCACCCCCCCCCCCCCAACTGGTAACACTCAGTTATCAATTTATTCATACATTTCTAAGAGGAGTAACAGAGGAACGGCACACCAGAGTTATATATTAAATAAAGATGCTTCAGAATTGTTATTTCATGGAGAATACAATTATTAACTAAAACAGACATGTCCGGAGAGGCGACAAATCCTCTTTAACCCCTTCAGGACCAAGCTCATTTTGGCCTTCAGGACCAGACCCATTTTTTCAAATCTGACATATTTCACTTTATGTGGTAATAACTCCGGAACGCTTTTACCTATCAAAGCGATTCTGAGATTGTTTTCTCGTGACACATTGGACTTTATGATAGTGGAAAAATGTGGTCGATAAATTCAATATTTACCAGTGAAAAACACCAAAATTTGGTGAAAAATTGCAAAAATTAGCATTTTTCTAAATGTATGTATCTGCTTGTAAGACAGGCAGTTATACCACACAAAATTGTTGCTAACTAACATCCCCCATATGTCTACTTTAGATTGGCACCGTTTTTTGAACATCCTTTTATTTTTCTAGGACGTTACAAGGCTTAGAACTTTAGCAGCAATTTCTCACATTTTCAATTAAATTTCAAAAGGCTATTTTTACAGGGGCCAGTTCAGTTGTGAAGCGGCTTTTAGGGCCTTATATATTAGAAACCGCAAAAAAGTCACCCCATTTTAAAAACGTCACCCCTCAAAGTATTCAAAACAGCATTTAGAAAGTTTCTTAACCCTTTAAACGTTTCACAGGAATTAAAGCAACGTAGAGGTGAAATTTTCACATTTCATTTTTTTTTGCAGAAATTCATTTTTATTCTATTTTTTTTGTAACACAGAAGTTTTTACCAGAGAAACGCAACTCAATATTTATTGCCCAGATTCTGCAGTTTTTAGAAATATCCCACATGTGGCCCTAGTGTGGTAATGGACTGAAGCACCGGCCTCAGAAGCAAAGGAGCACCTTGTGGATTTTGGGCCTCCTTTTTATTAGAAAATATTTTAGGCACCATGTCAGGTTTCAAGGGCTCTTTCGGTACCAAAACAGTGGAAATCCACCAAAAGTGACCCCATTTTGGAAACTACACCCCTTGAGGAAATTATCTAGGGGTATAGTGAGCATTTTGACCCCGCAGGTTTTTTGCAGAAATTATTGGAAGTAGGCCGTGAAAATAAAAATCGTCATTCTTTCAAAGATTATGTAGGTTTAGCTAATTTTTTCTAATTTCCACGAGGACTAAAGGAGAAAAAGCACCACAACATTTGTAAAGCAATTTCTCCCGAGTAAAACAATACCCCACATGTGGTTATAAACTGATGTTTGGACACACGGCGGAGCTTAGAAGGGAAAGAGCACCATTTGGCTTTTGGAGCTCAAATTTAGCAGGAATGGTTTGCGCAGGCCATGTCGCATTTGCAAAGCCCCTGAGGTACCAAAACAGTGAAAACGCCAAAAAAGTGACTCCATTGAGAAAACTACACCCCTTGAGGAATCCATCTAGGGGTGTAGTGAGCATTTTGCCCCCACAGGTGTTTCATAGATTCTATTAGAATTGGGCAGTGAAAATAAAAAAAATCCTTTTTCTTCAATAAGACGTAGCTTTAGCTCCAAATTTTTAATTTTCTCAACAAATAAAAGGAAAAAAATAACCCCAACGCTTGTAAAGCAACTTCTCTGGAGTACGGCAATACCCCACACGTGGTCGTAAAATGCTGTTTGGGCACACGGCAGGGCTCAGAAGGGAAGGAGCGCCATTTGCTTTTGGTGTACAGATTTTGCTGCATTTGGTTTCTGGTCGCTATGTTGCATTTGCAAAGTCCCTGTGGGACCAAAACAGTGGATCCCCCCCAGAAGTGACCCCATTTTGGAAACAACACCCTCAAGGTATTCACCTAGGGGTGTAGTGAGCATGTTAACCCCACAGGTGTTTTGCAGAAATTCGTGTGCACACGATGTGGGAGAATGAAAATGGGAATTTTTCCTTAGATACGCCAATATGTGGTGCCCGGCTTGTGCCACCATAACAAGACAGCTCTCAATTATTATGCGGTGTTTCCCTGTTTTAGAATCACCCTACATGTGGCCCTAATCTTTTGCCTGGACATTCGACAGGGCTCAGGAGTGAAAGAGTACCATGTAAAATTGAGGCCTAATTTGGCGACTTATAAAGTATTGGTTCACAATTGCAGAGGCTTTGATGTGAAATAATAAAAGAAACCCCTGAGAAGTGACCCCATTTTGGAAACTGCACCCCTCAAGGCATTTATTAAGAGGTGTAGTGAGCATTTTCACCCCACGTGTCTTTTCCATAAAGGATTGCGCTGCGGAAGGTACAAATTAAAATGTTTCCCTAGATATGCCAATTCAGTGTCAAATATGTCATGCCCAGCTTGTGCCACTTTTTTTTTTATATACACCGTTCACCGTACGTTATAAACTACATGTTACCTTTATTCTGCGGGTCAGTACGATTCCGGCGATACCAAATTTATAGAACTTTTTTATAACTTTTTGCACAATAAAATTACTTTTGGAAAGAGAATGTATTTTTTCTGTCGCCATGTTGTGAGAGCCATAACTTTTTCATCGATGGAGCTGTGTGAGGGCTTGTTTTTTTTATCGGTACCATTTTTGGATACATGCGACTTTTTGATCACTTTTTATTTCAATTTTTGGAAGACAGTGACCAAAAAAACAGTAATTATGGCAGTGTTTTTGAGGTTTTTTTTTACGGCGTTCACTGCGCTGGATAAATAACATATTTTTATAGTTCAGGTCGTTACGGTCGCTTATTTTTTTCAATAATAAATGACTTGATAAGGGAAAAAGGGCGATTGTGTTTTGTGTTATTATTTGAAACTTTTATTGTATGTTTTCCAACTTTTATTTTTACTTTTTTTTTACACTTTTCTTTAGTCCCACTAGGGGACTTGAATGTCCAACTGTTTGTTTGATGTTCTAATACATTGCACTACCTATGTAGTGCAATGTATTGGAACTGTCAGTTGTTCACTGACAGCAAGCCGATCAGGCTCCGCCTCTGGGCGGGGCCTAATCAGCTTACGTAATGGCAGACAGGAGTCCATTGTTAGGGCTCCTGTTGCCATGGTAGCAGTCGCCAGCCTTGCCATCGCATGGCAAGGCTGCCGATTTTCTACAATCCTCTAGGATGCAGCGATCACAATGGATCGCTGCATCGAAGGGGTTAATGCCAGGAATCGGAGCTAGCTCCGGTTCCTGGCGATAGATCGGGGTGTCCGCTGTAACATACAGCGGACACCCACTGCTGATGACGCCGGCTCAGCTTCTGAGCCGGAAGCTGAGACGGCGCCATCTTGCCGATGTTACCGGAAGCCCCCTGGGCCCCGCCGACGACGGGGCATAGGAGGATTCCGTTACAGGCTGATCGGGAGGTAAGCATTAGCCCTCCGATCGCTTTGCAGCCACCGGCAACCCAGCGATCACGTTGCTGGGGTGCCGGTGGCTATAAACTCCTCACATGCTGCGATCTCTATTGAACGCAGCATGTGAGGGGTTAATCGGTCGGATCGGAGGCTAGCTCCGGTCCTGGCCGATACCTCAGGGTACCAGCTGTAACATACAGCTGTCACCCGGTGGTGATGTCGCTGGCTCAGCTCCTGAGCCAGCTTCATCTCCATGACGTACATTTACGTGAAAAGGCGGTAAGCCACCGATTTTAATGACGTTTATATACGTGATCCCGCGGGAAGGGGTTAAAGGAACACTCAATTAAAAACCAGATACACGGTTATGCCTGATGCAGATAGAAGTCATGCACCACCACTTTCATGCCTTGCACCAAGCATAATACAGTGCATCAGATATTCATGGAGTGTTACTTTAACTGTTTAGTGATCTGTCCCTACAGCCATGTTAATATGATCTACACCAGAATAAAGGGTCATGACCGCAAGATCCATATTGAATGTCAATTGTTGGTCAGGCGTCCAATATTACTGATAATGACACCTGTATTTTTTTCTGGTCATCCCTCAACTCCAACATATTTGTGGTCCTAAAATTGATCGCTTTTTACCGCTCAGACAGTTGTGTATGTAAAGTCTGAAGTGTCCATCAAGGGTTTGACCTTCCCCCAGCTAGCATGCAGAAAGAACGATCTAAATTTCCACTGGTGTGTGTATCTCGCTGGTACTTGTATGCTATAGGATACTATATGCCCCAGAGGAAGCCGGAAGGGCGAAACCCAGGGTCGTGTTGCATTATTTGGCGTGTTGCAAGAGCTTATCTTATGCTTTTATCTAGATCTGTTTTTGGAAGTATGGAATAAACTCTTGGAATTTGTAGTTTCCCCAAAGGTAGTGCACTATCTCCCTTTTCTCCCTTGCTGGAGATTTAGAACATCAAGCACGAGGATCTACACAGCAAGCAGTTGCGTTTGTGTGGAACCACAAGTACCAGCGAGATACACACAGCAGTGGAAATTTGGATCGTTCTTTCTGCATGCTAGCTGGGGAAAGGTCAAACCCTTGATGGACACTTCAGACTTTACATCCACAACCGTCTGAGCGGTAAAAATTGGTCTCTGTTTTTTGTGGTGTTGAGGATTTCACCTCTTTTTTACCTGTTCCGGTTGTTCATCTCCTTGTTGGGATATTTCAGTGAGTAGAGAGCCAAGTTGCGTATTTGGTTAGATTTGTGGTCCTAGCGTTAATGTTTTGCGAGTATAAATACTCCGAGGAACTGTTTTCCATGTTATTCAGACGGACACCGCTTTTGGTAAAATAAGACAGGCACCAAAGCAAAAACGCCAAAAATTAGAAAAATAATTACATTTATTCCAGTATCTTAAAGATCAGTGATGATTTTATATACAAGAAAAAAATTCAGACCTTTCAGTTAATGTTCCAAGAAATACCAGATTGGGAAAAATAAAACGGAAACAGATGCTTTATTCATAAAGATGTCACCTCTTCACCAGCACAAGAAGAAGACGCAGGCACCAGCTACAGTAGTTAACACATAGTTTCCAGGTAATTTATACACCACAAACCAATAAATGCCTCTGATGAATATGCAAAGTACCGTACAAGTAATGAGGTACAAAAGGGAAAAGAAAAAAAGTGTACAAAACTGTACTGAATTCTACGTTGGCCAAATGTGGAATCACTTGTATCTGGTATTGCAGTAGATGGTCAAAACCAGTCTGACTGAGGTAGCGATCGACCCAAAAAAAAATAAAAAAAAAATACTTGCCCGTCAACACCAGAGAAGTCGCATTCTAAATGAATGCGTATTAAATTCTAGATTTTAGGGGTAATATTTTTTTCTCTTCAGTAGTACCTGCAGTAACAAATTACTGGAAGAAATAGAAGGAATTAAAAATGTAAGGGTTTGGGATAGTAAAAACATTGAGAACAGCAGAACTTTATAAGAAATTTCACCCCTTAAACCCTCTGCCGACACGGCTGGGAATACTTTTGAATTCTGTGCTCGCTTAGACTGTAAAGCAAAATGGCTTTCTAAGTACACGCAGTCATATAGACCCTCTGTGTCGCAGGATGGCCTGACATGATGGGAGTTGCAGTTCCATAGCAGCTGAAGAGCCACTAGTGTATATTATCTGCAGCTTTTTTTCCCACAGCGATTGCATTGCAGGCTGGGATATGGAGAGCAGTCATAGGTTATGCATTGCTGGGAACATTTAGTGTGAGCTTTATTTGCTGAACCCCTGCGCTCTCTTAAAACGGAAACGGAAGCTAAACCAAGAAATAAATTATATTTTCCTAACTAAAACCGAAGTATATTACAAACATCAGTATGATTAAATACAAATAAACATTCTTTGAACAGAACCACAAAGTAGCTTTAAAAGGAAAAGAAAGGTTCATTGCGAGCAGCGTAAAAAACAAAACAAAAAGGAGATCCTCTGTTGATTTGGCAAACACAAAGCCAACAGTGACTACTGGACCCTTTAAGACTTAAGAAACAGGACAGGAGGCACGTAAACCTTCATTTAACACCGTTTGAGGCTGGCTTAAATCTTCTTACATTGCCTGCGCAGCTTTCTTTTCCACTGGTGACAAAGCGCCTTTATTCTACAGAAAGTTTCCGTTACATATTCAGCTCGTTCCCCTAGATTTCCCGCTATGGTCCTTCAAAGATCCGAGTGAAATTGCTGCAGATGGTAAAAGGCTCAGGCAGCTTTCTTTGTGCATGTGCCTCGCATGTCTTGAAGGTTAATTTTGGACCTAGAGAAAAAACAAAAAAGTTTATTTATCAATATATAGCACGGTCTTCTCTGCTTGTAGAGGTAACGGACATAATCAAAGTAGCGATGCAAAAAGTTGGAATTATAAGCCGAATAAACCCACTAATAAAAAGGTCTTCCTCTGCTACTACCATTGGACGATGCAATCATGTGACTGCTGAACATGAGGTCAACAGAGGTAACACACATCATGGTGGGTAAATGGTTTGAATACGGCCATGGGTCAGCAGCGGCGGCAGACCGGGCCAGAATTTTATTTCTTCTAAATATTAGGTTTGGTTGACACTGAGCAGAAAATACATTTTAAGTTCAAGTATTGGATCGGTGTGTGGTGCTCGAATATGTGGTATCAGAAATGCAGTTTTCTATAGAAGAAAAGGGCTCAACGGTTCAAACTCGGTTTCTACTTTTCAGGGGAGATGGAACTTCCCAGCTCTACAATCTGGCGACAGCCCTTTCTTTTTATGTTGATTACATATATAGTTATATATAGTAATAATTCCACACCAAGAGTGGTTAAGTAAAGTCGTTTTGGTCCAAGTAAGGCCCAGTTATGTTTTGGCTCTACGTTTAAAGTGTACGCAGGGAAAGCTCCCGACAGATGTGCTAAACATGTCCATATGAAAAAGTATCAAATAGTGTAGTAGACTACGTATCCCGCAAAGTCCAGTAATAAAAAAAGTATACATTAAACGTATGCGTTTTTGTTTTTTTTAAACATGGTATCCTATGGGTTATGAATGCCACTGTATGGGATCCATCATAGGCATCCGGCAAACGAACACATTATGCGCTTTTCATGACGTATCGATAAAACAAATGCCATTAGAGCCTATAGGTGGCGGATATGTTAAACGGATGCCTAGTAGTGGCATCCGTCACCCACAGGCTATAATTGTATCTATTTAATGGATACATCATGAAGTCATGAGAGAACATGAAGTATCCGTTAAATGGGTGACGGATGCCACTGTCCGGCATCCATCACAGCCTACGTTTATCATATATGGATCTTTTCCTGGCGTATACGTCAAACATAGGCTAAAAAAACCTTAATGACCAAGGTATTTTTTCCATCGTCGCATTCCAAGAGCTATAACTTTTTTATTTTTGCCTCGACATAGCTGCATAAGGTCTTGTTTTTTGCAGGACAAGTTATATTTTTTAATAGCACCATCTTGATTAACTTTTTTTTTTTGAGGGGGGGGGGGGGGGGGGGAGGGGAAATAGAAAAAAACCCCAGACATTTTGCCACGCTTTTTCACGTCCTAAATCTACACCGTTTACCGTGTGGTATAAATAGCAAAATAACTTTATTCAGCGAGTTGTTACAATTGCAACGATACCAAATTTGTATAGTTTTTGTATGTTTTACTACTTTTAAACAGTAAAAACGCTTTTTTTTAAAAATTTTGTTTTTGTGTCTCCATATTTGAAGAACCGTAACGTTTTTATTTTTTCGCCGATGCAGTTGTATGAGGGCTTTTTTTTGCGGGACGACTTCTAGTTTTTATTGGTACCATTTTGAAGTAGATGCGACTTTTTGATCACAGTCGGGATTGACAGAAAACAGCAATTCCCATAGTTTTTTTATTTAATTTTTTACGCCATTCACCGTGCAGGTTAAATAATGTAATAGATTTATAGTCGGTCGTTACAGACGCGGCGATACCAAATATGTGTAACTTTTTTACTTTGTTTTGGTTTTTTAATAGTAAAGCAGTTTGTAAGGGGAAAAGCTGTTTTTTTTTAAATTAACTTTATTAAACTTTTTTTTTTACTTTTTTACTAGTCCCACTAGGGGACTTTAATATTTAATATTAATTAATATTATAATACACTGCAATACTTCTGTATTGCAGTGTATTACTGCCTGTCCGTTTAAAGCGGACAGGCATCTGCTAGGACATGCCTCCGGCATGATCTAGCAGGAATTCGCTCCAGGCAGACCTGGGGGCCTTTATTAGTCCCCCGGCTGCCATTGGAGACACACACAATCGGTGATCTTATCGCCAGGTGTCGGTGGGAGAGCCCTCCCTCTCTCCAAAACAACTCAGATGCAGCACACGCTATTGAGCACCGCATCTGAGGGGTTAAACGGGTGAGATCGATACTTATATCGATCCCACACGTTCGAGCAGGGACGCCCCTAGCCCTCAGCTACATCTGGCAGCTGAGAGCAGGGAGATTTGACGGCTCCCTGCTGTTTTATTTATCCTGATGCAGTGCCGTAAAAAGGCTTATGCATCAGAATAAAGCCCGTTAGTAGCCAACGTGAAAAGGCGTATTGGCGGTCACTAACGGGTTAAGGACCATTTGTGTACAAGTTCATAGATTTATTTCAATTTAAAAAAAAAAAAAAGTTTTACACGTAATATTACCTGTTGTGGACCATGTGACTCTTGACTAGATGGCCAGCTGCCAGGGCAGCCATAAGGGAAAGTTCTCCTGCCATTACTGTGCCACAGACTATCTGTGCAAGCTGACAGGCATTTTTGCCAGGGTATTCAGTGCTTGCTCCTTGAACTCCTAGCATCTGTATATAACAAAATGGGAAATGTCATGAATATAGAAGCATGATTTAATAATACACACCAGATGACACATTTGCTTACTTTCTGTTTGTCATCCTCCCCTTATCTAAACAAACTCTTTGAGGCCGGTTATAAATCCTACTCTGTTAGGGTTAGAACAACCTAGATGTGTTACATACGTTATGCAGGAGGTGTGAAAGATTCCCCAATGCCAATCATGACTTTACTCACAATGTTAGGTCTGAGCAAAGATCTTGCATATGTATTTAAAAGAGTTGGTCGATGTATAAAAAAGCCTAATCTTCATATTATTAAAACTAGCAGAAAATCTCTATAATGCGTCACATAAGTAGCACTGGAGTGGATCTGTCTGCAGTTGTATGAGGAGAATAAAATCTTTGTAATATACGTACTTTCAGGCAAGCCTGTTGTGGCACCAGGTTGGTCCCCCCTCCCACGGTACCAATCTCTATAGAAGGCATTGTGCAGCTGATGTACAAGTCCTCATTTGTAGGACCTGTTACCTCCATCAGTGTGATGCAGTTTGAGCTCCCAACATTTTGAGCAGCATCCTGCAGAAGAAAATGGACAATGTTATAGTATATAAATGACAATATCCATGTAGCCCTGCAGTGTCCTGTGTAAACCTATCATCTGACCTGTCCACAGGCAATGTAAATTGCAGTCACAATATTGGCCGCATGTGCATTGTAACCTCCGATACTGCCAGCCATTGCAGAGCCAACCAAGTTCTTGTTTATGTTCACTTCAACCAATGCAGCTGTGGAGGTCTTCAGTACCTGCAGACATGGACACCAACAATTTAGGATCAGACACATTAGTGTGAAGTTAGGCAGCAGGTTACAATGAGAAATTAAAAGGGTTTCAGATTTTCAATGGATGGCTTATACTTTAGGATAGGGCCTCAATGTATAATTGGTGGGGCTCGACCCACGGGACTCACAGATTAACAGAATATCCGTCTGTGTCTGGTGCTGCAGCTCAGCAGCTTTCACCTCCATATGCATACACATATATATATATTTATTTATTTACAACAATAATCCTGCACACGTTTCGTTTGAACTCTTTTTTTACCTCTCGCACGACATTTGCTGGTATAATAGCTTCACAAACAACAGATTTTCCTCTGCCCTCTATCCAGTTTATTGCAGCCGGCTTCTTGTCTGTACAGTAGTTACCACTAACAGCAAGGACGTGGAGCTCAGGAAATTCTTCTTGTAATCTGGAAAGAGCCTTTTCTGTTCCCTGTACCAATCACATGAAAATGTTCAGTATATTTAAAAAACTAGAAGCATCGTAATTTCACAAGCAATACGTATTCACTGGTTAATTTACCTTTGATATCATGTTCATTCCCATAGCATCTCCAGTTTTGGACTGGAAGCGAATAAAAAGATTTCGTCCGGCTACAATGTTCTGAAGTCTCCCGAGACGAGCAAACCTAGCAGTAAACAAACAGATCAAGAAAATGAGGAGAATGTTTAAGACGCAAACCTAAGCAGCAGCTTACTAGAAGTATACAGGTCGATGCATCAACTAGTGCGGCAATACTGGATATTACCATGTAGAGAAGCCTCGGAGCCAAGCAGTGGGACTAACATGCACAGCCAGCTTACTAGAGATTTAATAATAGAATTTATCTAGGTTTGCTGCGCTGCCAAGTCATTACTAACTAGAAGAAACATTTTAATATTCTATGTGGTTTCCTTTTGGCAGTTTAGGAACATTTCCTGCGATTAAGAAAATTCTGTGCAAACCCAAGGTTAAAATTCTTGTGGTTTTGCCAATGAGATCGTAGGAACATAAGCTTGCAGATCAGCTTGTAAGGTTGCGGTTTTGGTTGCAACCATGAAGTGTGCACTAGTAGAAAACACGTATTTAAAATGGAAATCCGTCCGATGGTTTAGTGCTATTTTTAGGAGACTACTGCTTAGGTTTTCTTAACTTAGGAAGTTTTAGGAAAATATATTTACAGAATATATCATACACTTACCTGCTTGTGCTGTCAAAGGTATTCTTGATAATATTGAAGCCATCAGCACTGTCAAGCCAGCTCTTAACTTCAGCGGCCTCACAAGCAGAAGGCAACCTGACAACTGGTCCACGAGTCATGCCATCAGCAAGAATACGGCTGTGGGCACCTCCACCCAGCTATGAAAAGGACAAAGTACATAAGCTCTGTATTTGCCACTTATTGGCTCCAAACGTCACAGTAAATGAGGGACGACACATATATATTTTACTGTGAATAAAACTCACCAATATGGCTCTGCAGCCTCGGTTGGTGCTAGCCACAAGGCAACCTTCTGTGGTTGCCATAGGAACCTGGTATTCTTTATTATCCAGTATAAGAGGACCTGCTACACCAACAGGGATTGGCATATACCCGATTACATTCTCACAGCAAGCACCCATTACCTGAAAAAGGAAGAACAATGAAGGCTTAACATTAATACATTAGGTATAGCGTGTCAATTCTGACAAAATAAGCGTATAGACCATAGATCTAAAAAACAAACAAAAAACAAAACCCAATATTGGAAGATCTACATAATCCCTCAGGCAGAGATCTGCACTTTTCTAGACATGAACGTAATGACTTACCAAGGAGTAGTTGTAGTTTTTGTAAGGCAAATGCAGAAGGGCTGATGTCTGAGGCAGCTTGTGAGCCAACATTTGCCTACGAATAGCAACTCCTCTCTCATGAGACTCCATCACGGACTCCAGCTTATAGGATGGGATATGTTTAGCATTCACCAACTTGATCACCTCTGCATCACTCAGGTACTGAGCGCCCTGCTACAAACAACAGAATAAGAGCTCTTGTAAGGGACTGCCTGCAGGAAACCGCAAAATACAAAGCTGATCTTTATTTTCCCCTTTCCCCCAAAAGTGAACATATCCAGTTTCTTCTCCAAATTATATTACATCCCGAAACTCAATTTATTCGGTAGGCGTGAATGAAGCTTGGCCTGAACCCATCGGCAGATGTTTATTCTTGCATCGCCTCATTAGTAAGCGTATTTTAATAGGGATTACCTGGAAACTGAGAACCGGTTCCAGTCAGACCACGTCCACTTTACCTCACAACAACATTAAACGTCCCATTATATACACAAGCACATGGCATGAGGATCTAATAAGTGCTGGTCATGACGCGGGCACAGACCCATAGATTACGGAATGCCTACGAATACATTTTGAAGTCTGGGGAAAGCTAAATGAGTTTTATCGCTCTGTACTAAACATATGGTAATGGTATTTATAGTCTCGATTCTCTTACTTCTGGATTTTTGAGGATGCGAACACATTCATCAACGGGTCTGGGCACCTCTGGTATATCAAACTTTATTTCATTCTCCTCTTCACTTAAATCTGGTGATGGTGATGAGGAGGACTCGCCCAGCAGAAAGTTAGGCTTGGATGAATTCTCAAGAGGCAATGGCTTTATGACCGCTTCTAAAAATGTATAGACCGAAGTTGGTTAATTTAATTCAAAATAATGACAATTCAAAAACATTCTAGATTAAAAAGCAAAGCGCTTAACCCCTTCCAGCCCTGCACCGTAAATGTGATTAACAGCCACCATCCCACGGCAATGGGCGAGATCGTAGAAAACTCTGATCAGGACCGTTTAACCCTTGTGATGCCGCACACAATAGCAATCGCGGCATCACGAGGGAGGGGGACTCTTGCCCCCTGATATTGCACAAAAAAAAACAACCAAATGAAACATGATTATTTTTCAATAAAAACTTAAATATAAAAAAAAAACAAAAAAAAAAACACAAAATAGCATATCCCCTAAAATCCTCACAACCCATACAATAAATTTTAAACATAATTTAAAGGTGTTCAAAGAACGACGAGAAACATAATAGCGGAATTTTATTTTTTTAAGTCCTCTTATGAAAAAAAATTAAGACCAATTTTTTTTTTGTATTAAAATGATCTTTAAAAATATATATACACCCCGAAATGCAAAACACAATTTCACACAGCAACGTCAGCAAAAACATTACAAAAAAAAAAAGTTATACCTCTTGGAATGCAGAAAAAAAAAAACAAAAACAGAAGAGTGAGCTGCATCCTGAAGGGCAAAATGGCATGCGTCCCTAAGGGGTTAAAATCCTAAAATATTTATGGAATGGTTGTGTCTATACCTTTTTCTTCCTTTGAGGAGACATCTTCTACTTTACAGTCTGCAGGGGCTTTTTCTGGCATACGTTCCATTCTGCAGCAACCCTCCGCTTGTTTCTTTTGCACAGTGACTGGAGAAGTGATGGGGTTCTTCAGTGAGAGGGTAGACTCTGTCTCCGTCTGCTCAAAGAATATGTACTTAACTGCCAGAAGAAGAGCTAGACCCAGTGTTATGACCTGCTCGATGTCCATGGTGATCATCCTGTGGAATACACATACAGCACTGTCAGATGCCCGGGGGCTAGGAAGACAGATTCATGTTAAACATATAATCTTGGTGGAAAGTTTGAGTAAATGTATCATTTTACCTACTCGTATGGTAAATAAAAATACGTTTTCCACTCACCTAGAAAGATAGAACTGCCAGAGAGGCATGTTGGGCTCAATCCTCTTGGGTATGGTATCGTCTATGCCAATGGTAACCTTATGGTCTGAAACAGAAGTGCTATTTTGAGGGGACGGTTCACTTATCCACCGACTGTGAGCATGAACAAGGACCAGGCCTAGGGACTAAACAGAAGGTATAGAAAAATGAAATATTTTATTTATCCAAAACCGTTCTAATTAAAATAAATTAACATGCAGGCTTGTTTAGTTGGTCAAGATGCTCATTTTCTGCGACATCAAAATTAAATCTGGTGGGACATTAGTCCCATCTGTTGCAACAAAAATGTACATTTTAGTACTCAAAGATTATTGCTTAAAACAGAATCCTTAACACGAATCACGCAATGCAAATATAAAAGCCATTACCCAAAATAGATGCAGCTCAGGAAGAGGGGCACTCACCATGATCATCTTCACTCTCTGTGTGACAGGGTTTGGTTTGTTATCCTCCTCCTCTTCCAGTACATTGGCAAACTGAGTAAGCTGCCAGATTGGACGTCCCTCCCGGCTCTCCCTGGAAAGCTATTACAAAGATCAAAGAAACGGTTTAGATCAGGTAGGATTATTAGCTGTAATTAGAGGAGGCACTGCAGCTTTAAACACTCACCTCCAAGACCAATGACACACAGGCTGGGAAGAATGTCATGAAGGCAAAATAGTTTGCTAGGACAGACATACAGCCAAAACAGCACATGATCTCTAACTGGCGAACACCTGCATACAAAGAATAAAAACATATGCATAAATATATCCAATAACAAGTTGAACAATGTAAAAAAAAAACAAACACCTAGTTTCAATTGGGGAAAGTGTGGAAGACTGAGTGTGTAAATGATAAATCTGGAATCATTTTATGTAATGGAGTCCTCTTAATATTGAGCTAGGACAGAGGCTGCTCATACCGGCATTCACAGATCGGTTAGAGAGCCAACACCAGACAATATGGTGATCGCTTATGAACTCGGCCAGCTGGCACAAGCCTGAATATATTGGGCCGCCTTTACTTAAATGCATGGAGGGCGGACATTCTGGAGAGACACTTTCCATGCGGTCACCAGGAGTCTAAAGCAACTAAACGGCACTTCGTAATACAATTACTTAAATAGATGTGAAACAGTCTACATGCATCAAGAATGATTCTTATGCTTTCTACACAATTCCCTGATAAGTCATCTCTGGAGATTTTTATGATGCCTAACCTATAACTGAATGAAGCAAAGCTCTATGATCAAATAACTCATGTGATGTTTCTCAGGCAACACAATTTTATACAGTATGAATAGAGAATAAACTTAAAGGGTTTGTCCAAATATAGAAAAACACGGTTGCTTTCTCGCAGACAGCACCACACTGCCACATGGGTTGCATATGGTATTGCAGCTCAGCCCCATTCACTTTAATGAAGCTAAGAAGAAATACCAGAACCATGGTATGGACAGGTGTCGCACTATATCTGGAATAAAGCAGACATGTTTTTCCAATTCTGGACAACCCCTTTAAGTCTGATTTAACGTGTGTATTCGGTTGCTACTAACCTGACATTGTTCCCACTCCAATCACTAGACATTCAACAAGCGCATCCAGGGTGAATGTAGGCCCCAGAATGGCCATGCCACGAGCAATGTTGTCACGGACTTCATCCTGGAAAAAGGAGGATTATTTTTTTTCCCCCATCAGGTCAATATACAAGCATGGTTTGCATAGAAGTGTTTTATGTGCTCACCTGTGAGTTGGAGCTCAGGGCAAACTTGGCTAAAGCACTGGCCTTCGAGAGGTCAATAAGCAGCAGGAAAAATGGAAGAGCCTCACTGCCAAGGAGGGAATAGAAAAAACAAGTTATTTTCCAGATTGATCCAAAAATTATGAAACCGACAGTGAACCATGTACTATACTTACTTCAAGCCTGTCAATTCTTTATCCAGAAAATGAATGACCACCGTGCTGAAGACAAAGCTTGAAAAGATGGTAAACAGCCCAGCAATACCTAAAATATGATCAAATGTAAATTATTGGAGCAGATCAATTACATAACATGGTAACAATAGACAAGTTTCCACTGTATACAGTATATACTTACCTAAAATGTATTTAGATCCAAGCTGCCTGAGGTTCTGGAACTGAAAGTAGATGTAGAGGATTGCAATGCACCGTGTGATGGTTAATATTATGATGTCGCTGCTTAAAACATCCTGTAATGTGGAAAAGAAACACTGTAAGCAAAGAGGCCACACATCTATCTATCTATCTATCTATCTATCTGTCTGTCTGTCTGTCTATCTATCTCACATGTCCAGATAAAAGTACTCTGAGCACTTCCTAACATTAAGAATCTGTTTTCTACACAAGCTGCATTCACTTTTTATATTTTTTTTTGCTGTTTAACTTCTTCATTTAAATATACAAACTTACAGCACAGCCAAACAAACACAAAAGTTACAAGCAACAGATCACAAAATATTCTGAAATGATAAATGTATACAACAGCAACCCCAATATCCCCCCCCTAGACCCGATTAGATGCAAGAAAAAAAAAAAAAGGACTAAAAATACATAGATATTCAATATCATTCATGACATAAGATTTTTCTCCCTCATTTAGGAAAATGAACCAAGGCTTCGACTTAACCATAAAGTATCCTCCTGTCAATGCAAAATGTGATATATTTTTTTCCCCATAGAGACGAGTCCTGTACACCTGCCCCTTCCACTCAAGAAAGTTTAGAGTCCTAAATGACATTCACTTTTTAAAGGATCAAGACATGCCCAAAAAAATTGTTGAAGAGTCAACTATATCTGGACTCCGCTATATAGATCCTCAATGATGGTGGAGTCTCCCAGCAGAACCAAAACAGTCAAATTCTAAATCTTTTTTAACACAATGATCCCTTAACGACATACCATGTACATGAAACGTGGTAGCCGTTAAGGTGGAGTATGAAGCGGGCTCACGGGCTTAGCGCACCCCATACTCAGCGGGTGTCGGCTGTGCTTTGATTCTGCCCGCTTAACATCTTAAATGCCGCAATCGCGGCATTTAAATGGTTAGAATCAGAGGGGCAGCCCCCTCCGACGTGCCATCGGGGGCGGTGACCATGGTCGTCAAGGCAGCCTGGGGGCCTAATGAAGGCCCCCAGGTCTGCCATCTTTGTACTCCTTTGGCCTCTGGCAGGGCTTCAAAGGATACTGTCAGTATAGTATTGCAGTATATCATGCAAGCGATCCAATGATCGCTGGCTCAAGTCCCCTAGGGGGACTAATAAAAAAAAGTAAAACCGTTATTTTTGTTTTTTTAGCGTTCCAAAAAAAATATATTTTTTTCCCTAAAGCAATGTAAAAAAAAATAATTAAGTTAACATAACTGGTATCGCCGCGTCCGTAAAAGTCCAAACTATCACAATATAGCGTTGTTTAACCAACTCAGTAAACGGCGTAAAAAAAAAAACAAAAAAAAAAAAAAAAAAACTATATATGAAACACGCAAATTTCTGTTTTTTGGTCACCTTAACTCTCCAAAAAAAAAAAAAAAAAAAAAAAAAAAAGACGGAGAGGTCAAATAGTCGCATGTACCTCAATAGGGTATTGGTAAAAACTACAGCTCACTCTGCAAAAAATAAGCCCCCACACCTAAATTGACGGAAACATTAAAAAGTTATGGCTCTCAGAATACGGTGACAAAACAATTATTTTTTTTTAGCAAATAGTTGTTTTTCTAAAATGTGGTACAATAAATGGTGCCGTGAAAAACTACAACTTGACCCGCAAAAAACAAACCCTCATACGGCTATGTCGACGAAAAAAAATAATATTTTTTTTATGGCTTATGAAAAATGAAACAACGAAGATTGACCGTGTCCTTAAAGAGGCTTTGTCACCAGATTTTGCAACCCCTATCTCCTATTGCAGCAGATAGGCGCTGCAATGTAGATTACAGTAACGTTTTTTTGTTTTTTTTTAAACGAGCATTTTTGGCCAAGTTATGACCATTTTTATATTTATGTAAATGAGGCTTGCAAAAGTCCAACTGGGCGTGTCTTATGTGCGTACATCGGGGCGTTTTTACTTCTTTTACTAGCTGGGCGTTATGTATAGAAGTATCATCCACTTCTCTTCAGAACACCCAGCTTCTGGCAGTGCAGACACACAGCGTGTTCTCGAGAGATCACGCTGTGACGTCACTCACTTCCTGCCCCAGGTCCTGCATCGTGTCGGACCAGCGAGGACACATCGGCACCAGAGGCTACAGTTGATTCTGCAGCAGCATCGGCGTTTGCAGGTAAGTAGCTAAATCGACTTACCTGCAAACGCTGATGCTGCTGCAGAATCAACTGTAGCCTCTGGTGCCGATGTGGCCGACACGATGCAGGACCTGGGGCAGGAAGTGAGTGACGTCACAGCGTGATCTCGAGAACACGGCTGTGTCTGCACTGCCAGAAGCTGGGTGTTGTGAAGAGAAGTGGATGATACTTCTCGTCAGAACGCCCAGCTAGTAAAAGTAGTAAACACGCCCCGATGTACGCACATAATACACGCCCAGTTGTACTTTTACTTTAGAAAGCCTCATTTGCATAAATACTAAAATGGTCATAACTTGGCCAAAAATGCTCATTTTTAAAAAAAAACGTTACTCGTATCTCCATTGCAGCGCCGATCTGCTGCAATAGGAGATAGGGGTTGCAAA
The DNA here is from genome assembly GCF_050947455.1 of Rhinoderma darwinii. Classification (NCBI taxonomy): domain Eukaryota; kingdom Metazoa; phylum Chordata; class Amphibia; order Anura; family Rhinodermatidae; genus Rhinoderma; species Rhinoderma darwinii. Next base: position 557,218,901 of record NC_134687.1, on the reverse strand, counting down.
ATCTGGTGACAGAGCCTCATTAAGGGGTTAAAGCTTCATTCACCTTGCATCATTCTGCCTGACTTCTTACACCCAAATAAAACAGTCATATTCATGACTATTTTACAAAAAAGCATGCTGAAAAAAATCTGATGACCTCTGGTACATTATAAATGTGCATCTTCCAAGCTGTAAGAATCATAGTCAATAAACTGGTCTATAAATTGCTGCTGCAAGAACCCATCGTGTTATTTAGGAGAATTCTTTTATCATATTATAAGAATAGGTAAGATCTACTTCTATGTCCTACACACAGAGGAAACATGGACAATAATGCAGGGGTGGCCAAATTTCTCTGGACTTTAGGAGCCAGTTAGACCACTCCAGAAGCCAAGGAATAAGAACTTCCATAGGCATAAATAGATGGCAATGCAAAAAGTTAGTCACCAGCAGCAAACGTCTCGGTGCTTTGGATACGTTACTCCTGGGATTTCTCCACCCTTGCAGTAATGGAAACGGACAACGGTGCAGAATATCAGAACTTACTTCTTCGAACTTGGGGCACTCATAGTTCCAGCCACAGATCTGATCATTCCCTGTGAACATGTTCATGGACATCATGCAGATGGTGATGGTCACCGTACCCACAATAACCTCCCACGGATGGGAAGCCACAAACTGGCCGTGCATGCGGAACAATCGGGACAACATCTTCATGGTTGTTGGTGACCTAGAAAAAGAAGAAAAGATTATTTCCTTCAAATAGTACCAATGTCACATATCAGGTATGAAGACATGAACCTGTTACTGCATGCGTTCTACACTCACATAATCTCAGGACATGGACGCCTCTGCCCAAAAGTGTTCAGAAATGATGCACCCTAAAAGTACAACACTTATGTTATTCCCACCTCTACACAATCAAACAAGTAGGAGGTTCCTCTGTCAGGACTCGGCCCCCTACAACGAGCCCTCCGCAGCGCCTGATTTGTCCATGTAGTCTACTGCTTCTGTAGTCATAGGAAACACAGCAATCCATAATGCACAGCTATTCCCTATAGTGCTCCGTTTGCAAGCAGGATCATTTTGAAAGTAGCTGCAGGGAAATTAAATCCTCCTGTCACCATGACTAGAGTACTGGTGTTGTATAGTCGGTCGGTGGTGCCACGGAGAGCAACCAAGGGGAATTGGATTTCCCAGCAGCTGCTCTTCTTTGTTTCTTAATATTTAAAGAGGCTGTCCAGGTTTAGAAGTCAGAATCGGCCTCATATCTCTCCATTGTGTCTGCTATTGCAGTTCATCCCAATTCAAGTGACTGGGACGGATTTGCAAAACCAGACAGACATGGAATGCGCGGTTTCTGGAAAAATATATATATATTTTCTAATCCTGTAGAACCCGTTTAAGTGATGGTTATAATAAAAATCAAACCTACCGTAAGTCTTAACACATTCTATTAACCATTAAAAGGGGTATTCTTATCTTATAATGTTATGGCATATTTTACCGATATGCTAGAACATTACAATTATTGCCGATCCAGAGAAGAACCGGACAGAGGCAACTTTGACTCTTAACTTACACAGTGACACTCACGTCAAATCGCCAGTAAAGGGAACTGCAACACGGCTCCATCCGTGAAAAACCGAAGGCGATGCAGCACTGTGGTCCCTTCACACTAAGGCCCCATGCACACTTCCATCACCGTTTTCACCGCCGTTTCTCACGAATCCGTGTGTCCATTATGGTATCCGTGTGTACTCCGTGTCCGTTCAGCGTTTCCGTTTCAAACGGACGTTGTGCTTCCATTTGGCTTCCGTTAAAAAAAATGGAAGGTATTGAACGTCATTTGAACTTGTCACATCTCCCAGTCTGTGAACTTTGGTCCGCCCTGCCATTGCTAGGGCAACGGATCCATCAAAAACGGACGACACCTGGGACTCGGGGGCCACAACGTTCATCCTCTTCCTCAGATACCTCCGCTGGAAGGAGCGAATGTTTGTTTTGTACTGTGGTGCCTTATTGCCCTGACGCTGGCTTGTAGCCGGGGCTGACGCCTTACTGCGCCCTGTCTATGCTGTATTAATCTCCAGCTGCTTGCCTCTTCCGCCGTGCTCCCCGCTGCGCTCAGAGGGAGGCAGGATGAATGCCGTGCGATCGTGTCAGATGTCTGTTACTTCATGCCGAAAAGTGCCTGAACGTGCCGTGCACAATCAAACGGTTACCCCTTACCGAGCAGTGTGCGTCCTCGTCTCCTCCATGATGTCCCTTTACATTTCTATATATAGTATCTATTTTTATTTTGCATTTCATTGAAATTTTATATTCTCTTCTGATGGACCCTGAACCGTGCTTTCTGTGCCTGTTCACCTCCATGGCTCCACCAAAACTGTTATCACCAATAAATATCTTCACTTAGAAAAAAAACGGACGACACACGGAAGCCTCCCGTGTGCCGTCCATTTTTTTCATGGGCCCCATGGTCACGGAATCACTGACAAAAGCCAGACATGCTCTACTTTTGACGTAACGGAACAACGGATCCGTGAAAATAACTGAAGTGTGCATGGGCCCATTGAAATTAATGGGTCAGGGTGCTATCAGTGAAAAAAACAGATAGCACCCTGAAGGAAGAAACTAGGCATGAGGCCTAAGGATTATTGGGGGTCCAGGAGTGGGAGCCCACTTGGCAGGATGATGGTAAATCCTAGAGATATGCCATCAATGTGAAGGTTTGGAAAACCCCCATTAATAACGTTGACAACAACAGTGAGGTAGTCTTGCAGTTTGTGAATAAGAGGCTGTTTGGCTTTACTGGAATCTTTCTCAGTTTACAGTATGTGTCGTCCTTTCCATTCGGCTGACTTTCACTTTCTGTGGCTCAGTCAGGTCATGTCATGGATATTACATCAGCATTCCCTTCCTTACAGCAAATAGAAACGCCATTCATCCGTTTATAAACTCCACATGAACAACCAACAGGTCAGGCCCTTGAAGTCTGTACATAACATAGAAGTACATACAGTTATACATTACGGTAACTAATCCTCATCCGGTTATTAGGGCTCTTTTATCAGTGAAAGTCCTTGGACTCAATCTGCATCAAGTTCAAGATCACAGATACTCCCAGTGAACACGAGAGCCACAATGTCATATAGCCACCTTTAAAGGGGGTTCATTGCTAATGTGAATATATGTTACTAAGTTTTAGCACATCAGGGGTTAAATGAGTAAAAAATACTGGCCTGCAATCTGTAAGGCTGGGTTCACACGACCTATTTTCAGTCGTAAACTAGGCGTTTTATGCCTCGTTTTATGTCTGAAAATAGGGCTACAATATGTCGGCAAACATCTGCCCATTCATTTGAATGGGTTTGCTGACGTACTGTGCAGATGACCTGTCATTTACGCGTCGTCGTTTGACAGCTGTCAAACGACGACGCGTAAAAATACAGACTCGTCAAAAGAAGTGCAGGACACTTCTTTCAGACGTAATTTGAGCCGTTCTTCATTGAACTCAATGAAGAACAGCTCAAAATTTACGGCTGTCAGAGAAGCCTCGCAAAATGCGAAGAGGAGCATTTACGACTGAAACGAGGCAGCTGTTTTCTCCTGAAAACAGTCTGTCTTTTCAGACGTAAAAGCCTGCTACCGTGTGCACATACCCTCAAAATGACAGGTCGTCGGCACAGTACATCGTAAAGCCCATTGAAAGTAATGGGCAGATGTTTGCCGACGTATTGGAGCCGTTTTTTCAGACGTAATTCGAGGCGTAAAACGCCTCCATTACGTCTGAAAATAGGTCGTGTGAACACAGCCTAATTGGTCAGGGTCCGACTTCCAAGGGTATGTGCACACGGTAGCAGGCTTTTACGTCTGAAAAGACAGACTGTTTTCAGGAGAAACCAGCTGCCTCGTTTCAGACGTAAAAGCTCCTCCTCGTATTATGCGAGGCTTCTCTGACAGCCGTAAATTTTGAGCTGCTCTTCATTGAGTTCAATGAAGAACGGCTCAAATTACGTCTGAAAGAAGTGCCCTGCACTTCTTTTGACGAGGCTGTATTTTTACGCGTCGTCGTTTGACAGCTGTCAAACGACGACGCGTAAATGACAGGTTGTCTGCACAGTACGTCGGCAAACCCATTCAAATGAGACGTATTGTAGCCCTATTTTCATACGTAAAACGAGGCATAATACGCTTCGTTTACGTCTGAAAATAGGTTGTGTGAACCCAGCCCAACACTCCCGTCGATCAGCTGTTTTGAAGGGAAAGCAGCGCTTCCCCTTCATGCCTTATTGGCTAGTACTGTGAATCGCCGACATGCTTGTAGTTGCGGTTCACAGTATACGACTTTCTTCCATTGAAGTGAATAGGAGGAGAAGGCTGTAATACGGTGAACTGTCACTACAAGCGTGTTGGCAATTCACAGTGTGAGAAAGTAAAGGAAATGATGGAAAAATAGCGGATTGGCGGAGGGTGTTGGGAGTGGGACCCTGACCAATGAGAGATTGATGGTCTATCCTGAGGATAGGCTATCAATTTCTTAGGACTAGAAAACCCCTTTAACCCCTTCCCTCTTTAGCCACTTTTGACCTTCCTGACAGAGCCTCATTTTTCAAATCTGACATGTGTCACTTTATGTGGTAATAACTCCGGAATGCTTTCACCTATCCAAGCGATTCTGAGATTGTTTTCTCGTGACACATTGGACTTTATGTTACTGGCAAAATTTGCTCGATATGTTCAGTATTTAATTGTGAAAAACACCAAAATTTAGCGAAAAATTGCAAAAATTAGCATTTTTCTCAATTTAAATGTATCTGCTTGTAAGACAGGCAGTTATAATACACAAAATTGTTGCTAATTAACATCCCCCATATGTCTACTTTAGATTGGCATCGTTTTTTGAACATCCTTTTATTTTTCTATGACCTCACAAGGCTTAGAACTTTAGCAGCAATTTCTCACATTTTCAAGAAAATTTCAAAAGGCTATTTTTACAGGGGCCAGTTCAGTTGTGAAGTGGTTTTGAGGGCCTTATATATTAGAAACCCCAAAAAAGTCACCCCATTTTAAAAACTTCACCCCTCAAAGTATTCAAAACAGCATTTAGAAAATGTCTTAACCCTTTAAACATTTCACAGGAATTAAAGCAAAGTAGAGGTGAAATTTACAAATTTCATATTTTTCTGCAGAAATACATTTTTAATACAATTTTTTTTATAACACAGAAGGTTTTACCAGAGAAATGCAACTCCATATTTGTTGCCCAGTTTTTGCAGTTTTAGGAAATATCCCACATGTGGCCGTAGCGTGCTACTGGACTGAAACACCGGCCTCAGAAGCAAAGGAGCACCTAGTGGATTTTGGGGCCTTATTTTTGTTAGAATATATTTTAGGCACCATGTCAGGTTTGAAGGGCTCTTGTGGTGCCAAAACAGTCAAAATCCCCCAAAAGTGACCCCATCTGGGAAACTAGACACCTCAAGGAAATTATCTAGGGGTGTAGTGAGCATTTTCACCGCACAGGTTTTTTACAGAAATTATTGGAAGTAGGCCGTGAAAATTAAAATCAACATTTCTTCAAAGAAAATGTAGGTTTAGCGATTTTTTTTCTCATTTCCACAAGGACTAAAGGAGAAAAAGCACCGCAAAACTTGTAAAGCAATTTCTCCCGAGTAAAACAATACCTCACATGTGGTAATAAACGGTTGTTTGGAGACACGGCGTGGCTGAGAAGGGAAAGAGCGCCATTTGGCTTTTGGAGTTCACATTTAGCAGGAATGGTTTGCGGAGGCCATGTCACATTTACAAAGCCCCTGAGGGGACAAAACAGTGAAAACCCCAAACAAGTGACCCCATTTTGGAAACTATAACCCTTGAGGAAATTATCTAGGGGTATAGTGAGCATTTTGACCCCACAGGTTTTTTGCAAGTAGGCTGTGAAAATGAAAATCTACATTTTTTCAAATAAAATGTAGGTTTAGCTAATTTTTTTTCATTTCCACAAGGACTAAAGGAGAAAAATCACCATAAAATTTGTAAAGAAATTTCTCCCGAGTAAAACAGTACCCCACATGTGGTAATAAACGGCTGTTTGGACACACGGCGAGGCTGAGAAGGGAAAGAGCGCCATTTGGCTTTTGGAACTCAAATTTAGCAGGAATGGTTTGCGGAGGCCATGTTACATTTACAAAGCCCCTGAGGGGACAAAACAGTGGAAACCCCCCACAAGTGACCCCATTTTGGAAACAACACCCATTGAGGAAATTATCTAGGGGTATAGTGAGCGATTTGACACCACAGTTTTTTTGCAGAAATTATTGGAAGTAGGCCCTGAAAATAATAATCTACATTTTTTCAAAGAAAATGTAGGTTTAGCTAATTTTTTCTCATTTCCAGAAGGACTGAAGGAGAAAAAGCACCACAAAATTTGTAAAGCAATTTCTCCCGAGTAAAACAATACCCCACATGTGGTAATAAACGGCTGTTTGGACACACGGCAGGGCTTAGAAGGGAAAGAGCACTATTTGACTTTTTGAGATCACATTTAGCAGGAATGATTTGCGGAGGCCAGGTCACATTTGCAAAGCCCCTGAGGGGACAAAACAATGAAAACGCCCAAAAAGGGACTCCATTTAGGAAACTACACCTCTTGAAGAATGCATCTAGGGGTGTAGTGAGCATTTTGACCCCACAGATGTTTCATAGAATTTATTAGAATTAGGCAGTGAAAATAAAAACAGTCCTTTTTCTTCAATAAGACGTAGCTTTAGCGCAAATTTTTTCATTTTCTCAACAAATAAAGGAAAAAAAGAACCCAACATTTGTAAAGCTATTTCTCCCGAGTACGGCAATACCCCATATATGTGGTCATAAACTGCTGTTTGGGCAAACGGCAGGGCTCAGAAGGGAAGGACCGCCATTTGGAGTGCAGATGTTGCTGGATTGGTTTCTGGGCACCTGTGGGCCCAAAACAGTGGAAACCCCCCAGAAGTGACCCCATTTTGTAAACTACACCCCTCAATGCATTTACCAAGGGGTGTAGTAAGCATTTTAACCCTGCAGGTGTTTTGTAGAAATTAGTGTGCGCTCAATGTTGCAGAGTGAAAATGGGATTTTTTTCCATAGATATGCCAATATGTGGTGCCCGGCTTGTGCCACCATAACAAGACAGCTCTCTAATTATTATGCGGTGTTTCCCGGTTTTAGAAACACCCTACATGTGGCCCTAATCTTTTGTCTGGACATATGACAGGGCTCAGAAGTGAAGAGTACCATGCGGAGTGGAGGCCTAATTTGGCGATTTACAAAGTATTGGTTCACAACTGCAGAGGCTCAGATGTGAAATAATAAAAAGAAACCCCTGATAAGTGACCCCATTATGGAACTGCACCCCTCAAGGCATTTATTAAGGGGTGTAGTGAGCATTTTCACCCCACAGGTCTTTTCCATAAATGAATGCGCTGCGGATGGTGCAAATTAAAAATTTATATTTTTCCCTAGATATGCCATTCAGTGGCAAATATGTCATGCCCAGCTTATGACGCTGGAGACACACACCACAAAAATTGTTAAAAGGGTTCTCACGGGTATGACGGTGCCATATATGTTGAAGGAAACTGCTGTTTGGGCACGCTGTAGGGTTCAGGGCCGAGGGAGCACCATTTGGCTTTTGGAGAGCGGATTTTGCTTGGTACTATATTTGTTTGAGTATTGCTGGTGTTTTATAATGTGGGGGTACATGTAAGCGGGGCGGAGTATATAAGGGGCATAGTCAGGTGGTATAAAAAAATAAAAATAATCCATAGATGTGTGTTACGCTGTGAAGCAATCCTTTCTGCACAGGCCGGTGTCGCACTGATAAATGGTGTCATTTCTTATCCCCCTTTTGGTCCACACTCCGCGCCTTTGTAGTTTGGGGAATTTTGCTGGGAAAGTATTATCCTGGTATAATACGGGCACCGTCGCTTCCATCGGATATGATTGGGCCCTCCCTTCCTGGTTCCCTAATTTTAGGTCCTTGATAAATCGCCTCTTGAAACAGAAGAAATGTTCTCCTCGGGCACAACTGCATATTTTTTTATTTCCTGACTTATTGGAGCCATAACTAATTTTATTTTTCATAGACGTAGCGGTATGAGGGCTGGTTTGTTGCGGGACGAGCTGTAGTTATTATTGGTACCATTTTGGGGTACATGTGACTTTTTGATCACCTTTTATCCTATTTTTTGGGATGCCAGGTAAACCAAAAAACGCAATTCTGGCACAGCTTTTTTTGTTTTTTTTTTATACAGCGTTCACCATGCGTTATAAATTACATGTTAACTTTATTCTGCGGGTCAGTACGATTCCGGCGATACCTCATTTATAGAACTTTTTTATGTTTTACAACTTTTTGCACAATAAAATTACTTTTGTAAAAAGAATGTATTTTTTCTGTCGCCAAGTTGTGAGAACCATAACGTTTTAATTTTTTTGTCGACGGAGTTGTATGAGGGCTTGTTTTTTGCGGGACGAGCTATAGTTTTTATAGGTACCATTTTTGGATACGTGCGACTTTTTGATCACTTTTTATTGTAATATTTGTAGGGCAAAGTGACTAAAAAACAGAAACTCTGGTAACGTTTTTTACGGGTTTTTTTTACGCTGTTCACCGCGTGCAATAAATAATATAATATTTTGATACCTCCGGTCGTTACGGTCGTGGCGATACCAAATACATATGGTTTATTATTATTTTTCAATAATAAAGGACTTGATAAGAGTAAAAAGGGGGATTGTGTGTTATTTGATTACTTGAAACTTTTATTGTTTTCAAACTTTTATTTTTTGCACTTTTTTTTTTACACTTTTTTATACTTTTTTTACACTTTTTCTCAAGTCCCACTAGGGGACTTGAAGGTCCAACGGTCAGATTTTTTTTTTTCTAATACATTGCACTACCTATGTAGTGCAATGTATTAGATCTGTCAGTCATTCACTGACAGCAAGCCGTTTAGGCTTCGCCTCCCGGCGGGGCCTAAATCGGCTTCCGTAATGGCAGAGCAGGAGACCATTGTGTCTCCTGTTGCCATAACAGCAGTCGCCAGTCCCGATTGCCTGTCAGGGCTGGCGATCTGCTTGTAACCGCTACGATGCAGCAATCGCTTTCGATTGCTGCATCGAAGGGGTTAATGGCAGGGATCGGAGCTAGCTCCGGTTCCTGCCGTTACAGGTGGATGTCAGCTGTACAGTACAGCTGACTTCCACCGCTGATGACGCCGGATCAGCTCCTGACCCGGCGCCATCTTGCCGGCAGCTACGGAAGCCGATCAGGCTCCGCCGCCGGGCGGATCTTGACCGGCTTCGGTGCTAGGCAGACCGGGAGGCCAGTATTAGGCCTCCGGTTGCCATTGCAGCCACCGGAACCCCGGCAATTTCATTACTGGGGTTCCGATGAGCTGCAAACACCTTAAGTGCAGCGATCGCGTTTGAGCGCTGCACTTAAGGGGTTAATGGCGGGGATCGAAGCTAATTTTGGTCCCCGCCGTTACAGTCGGATGTCAGCTGTAAGATACAGCTGAGATCCGGTGATGATGGGACCGGCTCAGCTTCTGAGCCGGTGCCAAACGTTTGACGTACATGTACGGCAAGATGCGGGAAGTCAGTACTTTCCATGACGTACATGTACGTCAAATGTCGGGAAGGGGTTAACAAATTGTAATATAAAATGGGGCAGATTTATTATTACTGAATTAAAGTGTTATGCAGGACTGCGCCAAAATTATTATAGTGGTGCACGCTGTATGATGGATTTGGTGCATTTTGATAGACACTTTTCTTCCTTACGCCACCTCTTAGTTGGCTTACTTTAGACCAATGTTTTGCGCGAAAATGTGGGTGCATTTTAAGCCACACCGGTCTTTCTAAATGGTCTAGTAAAGTGAAAAGGTCTACTAAAGGCGCAAGGTAAGTACACCAGTTATTTTGGAAAAAAAATCTGGAGTATTTGACTTACTAAATCTAAAGATTCAGCCTCTGAAAGCAGCTACAAAACATATAGGGGAGCAGGGAGCTGTAGGTTTGTCCATGTGAGCCGGCTCGGACAGAACTTAAAGGGGTATTCCGGTTACAACAAGTTACCCCCTAGCCGTAGGGTAAGGGGTAACTTGCTGATCGGTGGGTGTCTGACAGCCCGAACCCCTCGTTTGAACCAAGCTCCAGGTCGCTCATGAGCACTGCCGCTCCATTCATTCTCTATGGCAGTGACGGAAAAAGCCGAACACTGCATTCGGCTATCTCCGATGCTCCCATAGAGAATGAATGGAGCAGCAGTGCACATGAGAGACCTGCCGCTCTGTTCAAACGAGGGGTTCGGGCAACTTCGGTGGGTGTTGGAGCTGTTGGACACCCACCGATCAGCAAGTTACCCCTTACCCTACGGATAGGGGGTAACTTGTTTTAACCGGAATACCCCTTTGGGTATGTGCACACAGACTAATTACGTCCGTAATTGACCGACGTATTTCGGCCGCAAGTACCGGACCGAACACAGTGCAGGGAGCCGGGCTCCTAGCATCATACTTATGTACGATGCTAGGAGTCCCTGCCTCTCTGCAGGACAACTGTCCTGTACTGTAATCATGTTTTCAGTACGAGACAGTTGTCCTGCAGCGAGGCAGGGACTCCTAGCATCGTACATAAGTATGATGCTAGGAGCCCGGCTCCCTGCACTGTGTTCGGTCCGGGACTTGCGGCCGAAATACGTCCGTCGAATACGGACGTAATTAGTGTGTGTGCACATACCCTTTAAGGGAACTCCGGATGTCTATGTGTCTGCTCAAGGACAGGCAGCACTGCCGCCACTTTGACAGCTCCTTGCTCCCCTGTATGTGCTTTCAAAGGCAGAATTTTAACACAATACATATTACACGTTCAACATGTAAACACTAGCTTATACTTTGTAACACACGAATGTAAGTACATAGCCATTACAGTGTGAACGACTGTGTAATCGTAACAATAATTGCACAAAATCAATGAGAAGTAATGTTTATCGCTGGGGAAATTTGATCGTTCATAAATAAGAGTTTTTATAATTTGTTAAATATAAAAATGTTTTCTGACTTGTCCCTATGCCGTATTACTTGCTTGATTAAATAAATATGCAAATAGAATCGTTCATCGTACACGCGATAGTAGTGATGATGTAAATATCCATCGTTCGCTCAGAACCATTTCATTAGTCTGGTATTTCTACTCCGAGCTGTAGGAAAACTGACTGCACCATAAAAGCCAACAAGTCACGACTAACAATGCACGTCCTCTCCACAGCCCCTCAGAAGTGTCTCCGCTGTTTGATAAGGGTCTCTGAAGACATCACAGATTTGTGAACATGGCCACATATGGAGGAAGTGTCCTGATAAATATAGTGGAAATTCAGCCCTATATCTGCCCCAGTTATCACACCCTGACATCAATGAACAGGTTATATTGTAAGAACAGCAGCTTGCTGCGTCTACTAATAGATCAGTAATGTGTCCAAACCAGTTCATTATTCATACAGCACAGAGTATTTCAGGAATCCTTCTGTCCTGGCTTTCTGTACAACGTAACCGTCCACTTCTGCAGCAAACACTTGAAGCCTTTTATTAATGGTTAACACAATATAATCTGTGCACGAGAGAACAGACGTTGGGAAGTCCCAGTCACGGAAAGTCCAGCTCTAAAATATCCAAATGCTGTAATGTCATCTTCTCCAGTCACTACAACCGCAGAAGGATTATATATATATATATATATATATATATATATATATATACTGTAGAATTGGACTTTCCCAGTTTCCTAGATTACAGACTGGAGAGCTGGCCCTAGGCCATCTGTCAAACGCCACGGTCACGACTCACGAGGCTTATGATAAATCACTACGTACTCTAGAGAAAATGTGCAAGTGATAAAAAAGGCTTAAGAAATGACATCAACAAGTGTGTTCATGGGATTCAAAGCTAAAATAAAATATTTTTTTCATCCACTCCCTGGTAAACGGTCGGTGGATGGGATTCAATTGTGGCGTAATTTTCATAGCACAAAAAAAGTTGTGAAAATTTAGAAAAAGATCCGCAAAACGTACAGGGTTTAAATTAAATTATTGAGCTGAAATTTCCTGCTGTTTAAATATTTTCCACATCGTGTTCTTGATCCGTTACGGAATTTGTGTTGTGTGTATATACGGCACATATGAACCAACCCTCGACGTTAAAAGTCCTTTTACATCGGCCAATATGGGTCGTAAAAACGAGTGCTGACCAAACGAGACAGCTCGTTGATCGGCGCTCGCTTGCTCCGGTCACAAGGACCTACGTATGGGGATGAGAGGCTCCGAGCGGTCGTCCCTCCGATCGCTCTTCCCCATCATTTCGGCAGCGCAGCTACCTGTTTACACTGTTGTGCTGCTGAGAATATATATATTTTTTAAATGATACGACCAGCAGATGATCGAGTGTTTGCCCGTTCATCTGCTGATCGCTGCGCTGTTTACACAGGGCAATTATTGGCAACGAGCGTTATATGACTGCTTGTCTGCATGATAATCGCCCAGTGTAAAACCCCCTTAAGTGATGAAGGCCACAGAGAGGAAGACTACTGACCCCCAAGATAAGGATTCACACCAAGCTAAAGCATTTTGCTTTCATAGACCTTTGGCTTGAGATCTAGATCTATTAGGCCTCATGCACACGACCGTAGCTGTGTGCACGGCCGTGATTTTCGGGTCGGGCGGCTGCGGACTGTCAGCCGCGGGCCGCCCCCAAATCGTAGGACATGCACATGGCCGCCGTCATTGTTTTCAATGAGCCCGGACCGCAGAAGATGTCCGTAATAGGACATGCCCGTTCTTTCTGCGGTGCGGGTTCCCGGGCCATGCACGGACCATAAAAACTACGGTCGTGTGCATGGCCCCATAGAAATGTATTACTTAGCACTGCAGAAAGACTCGGTGTAGCCCTGGCCCAAGTCTATTCCCAGCCTGAAAATTCAGCTCACTGTTCGGCTATATTCACACGCTTAACAAAAAACGGCTGTAAATACGGAGCCGTTTTCAAGGGAAAACACCCCCTGATTTTCGGCCGTTTTTCTATCGAGTCAATGAAAAACGTCTCAAAAAGTGACATTCACTTCTTTTTACGTGGCCGTTTTTAAAAACGGCCGCGTAAAAAAACGACCTGTGGGAACGGAATGCCGTTTTTCCCCATTCAAATCAATGGACAGATGTCTGGAGGCGTAGAGGTAGAAGATGACTTTGGCCACACAACCTCAGCCCTAGGTGGGTCATGTGATTTGATCCTGTGCCACTTTACCCACCCTGCACAGAAGCAAATAGAGCAATAATACGTTCACTTTCTAATAATACAGTAGATCACATGTTGTAGTCAAATATTATTTAAAAAAAATAAAAAAATAAAAAAAAGAGACAAGTATCACAGATACAGAACGTTTTAAAGTGACTTCAATACAGAATGTGAAGACACTAAAGTATACACAATACTATGGAAACTTACGGTATATACACAATACTATGGAAACTTACGGTATATACACCGCACTCCAGGATACACAACATGCTGTGTGAGCCAGTCTGATGAGTCCAGGAGCCAGCTTGGCCTTTTTAGTGGCCAAAGCAAAACTTTCATAGCCATCAATCGTCAGCAGCCCATAAAGTTAGGTGTCAGTAGCAGATTACTAGGTGCATTAGTTACCCATTGACCAGCCCTGCCCTTACTCCAAACACGCGTGTCCTATGTATTCCCCCGGTTACAGTCAATACTTTATTCTAGAACATGCTACAGTGTATCCATGCCCATGATAATAACATTGTTTCACTGGAGTCTCATAGCTTTCATTGTTGCTATTTACATGTATAAATTACTAAATTACTAAATTACTAAATATTACTAAATTACTAAATTACTAAATATACATTACTAATTCATGCCGCAGCCCACCCGGAGCGGTTTGTGCCCCCTGACATCCTTAGTGCCCCACTCTGTAGGCAGCCACCACCTAGGACTATGGGCAGACGCTACGCCGCCGCCTGACATGTATAGCAGACGGCTGGTTATCAGGTGGTGCAGCATCTTCCTGTATTCTATATGTGTGGCTGCCAGATGGGGCAACGAGAACGAGCGATATAATAGTATCAGAAGGTAAATGGCTCTTCACATTGCACCTTATTTGTTCTGTAATATTTGTGACAATGACAGACACCACCAGCTTCACATGTGGTATACAGAACTATGCTTGTATTGTGTTAGGCCCCATGCACACGACCGTAAAAAACGGACCCATTCATTTTCATTGAACGCGGACACCTTTCCGTAGCACTACGGAAGGGTGTCCGTGCCGTAGAAATGTTCCGGGAATTATGGAACATGTCCGTTCTTTTGGATTTTGCGGCCCGTGCTCGCATACTTTGTATGGGAGCACAGCCCGAAAATGCGGCTGTCAGTCGGCGGCCGGCCGTGCCCGCAATTGCGGGCCGTGATTGTGGGCACGGTCGTGTGCATGGAGCCTTAGATCTGGGCTACAAATCCCAGGAGCTAGGTGGCATATGTGCCTAGACGTGCTGCTGGCACCTAACACTTTCGATTCTCTATTGATTTACATGACAGTTATTATTTGGCTATTAAAAAAAAATAATTATAATTCCTAGAGGGGTAGAACTGGGGCCCAAGTCATTCCCCCCGGTGTTATTCTACATATTCTACTTGCCTGCTCTGTATACACTTACAACTAGAAAGTAGTATCTGTAACCTAGAGAACCAGACAAGAAAGCGCCTACACCACGGGGCCCGCTTACGCTCTGAAATGCACCTGCAAACAGCTTCCCATTGTTTTCAATGGGAAATACTTATTGTTTATGAGGCGCATTTTACATTGATGGATTAAAACGCGTCAGAACTATATGCTTAATAATAATACAAAGTAGTGCCATGCGACTTCCTGAAACATTTTACAAGCTGACACTACAAATAACACCTCGAAAAGACAGTTGCAAAAATGAAAAGCTTGGAAAATCAGCTCCAAAAACGCCTGGATTCAGAGGTAGCTTTCTGTTGAAATCTGAACAGATGCGGTGTGAACACAGCCCAAGTGCGACTGGCTAGCCATGCCCTTTTATGATAACCCAAAGTGGGGCGACTTATCCGGTACAATGGTGTAACATGTTGAGATGGTGAACACTTCAGGCCCCATATCCATCACAGTCTGCTAATCCCCGACCATGGAAGGCGGATCATGCTTACACTTGTGGTTCTCCAATCACTACTCTGACACCAATCATATTACGTCAGAATATTATTTCCATGCAACTTACACACCGAGCAGAGAAGGGTTGTGCTCGCCAGTCTAACCTCCCGCCCGGTCCTTAGCTCCGGCTCACTGTACTCCTATGAAGCAGATTACTGGCGATGACAGGAGTCACCTACTTTCCATGTTTCCCTCAGACCTTGTAGTGACCAAGACGTGACCTCATCGCTTCCTAACAGGAAGACGCTATCGCCTCCTTGTGAGGACCCATCTAACGGCAACGCTCGGGCTGTCTATCACAATGCCTGATTAAAATGACCAAAAAACAATGTCACCGCCGTCAAGCGCGCGCACTCACCTTCAGGTAGGTGGATCGGTCCTGACTGGCCCGGCGGCGGCGGTGATTGCACGTCAGGACACGGCACTAACAAGAAAGCAGCTTTCCCTTCCGCCGCCGCAAAGCGAGTGAACGAGTACGTCACCTGACCACAGACAAGTGACAGCCTCAGCAACGGGGGCGGGGCCTGAGGGAACGAGACAGCCAGTGGCCTGATCCTACAGCAAATAGAAGTGCCGACCAGGTGAGCTCGTCATGGCTGTTGCTGTGGTAACGAGCATCTATGTAAGACGAGGAGGGGAACGCGCGATCTCTCCTCACTGCCAGCGGACCAATGATAGAGGAGAGTGAGGCGTGATGGGGACGAGGCTGCCGGGCTCTGCAAACAGGCCATGAACTGTGGAGACAGGAGCACCGAGATCACATACTGCAAGTGCCAGAGGGTTACATCAGAAATCCAGGCGATCGTAACCATCGACATTTAGTGTATAGAGGTGTAGTCATTTACATATAAGATAAAAATATGGCCAATCTGGGTCATCTAGGCTATGCCTAACATTACAGCCCCGGGCATATGCATAAAGAACAGCGCTCCTGCCTGATCCACCATCAACCTTTGCGTCTATTTCAATGGGGACTGGTGGATAAGTGGCTGCCAGACACAGTCTCCTGCCTATGGTGAGGGAAACATGGATGGACAGGTCACAATTCAACACTAATGATCCAATTTTTTTCTCAAGATAAGCAGCGCCAGAATCTGGCGGCCACTTATTAATGCTCTCGCCTTATAAATAACATGCCAACCTGAAGAGGTACAGTATGTTTATGATGGTGTCGGGGTACTGAATATCGCTGAGTGGTCAGCATAAAGACATATTTCCATCTCAGACATTTATATCATCCACCACCGCATCAAAGCGGCGAAAGAATGGAATGTAACTCCAATAGAGTAGAATGGAGAAAGCCACACCTGTGCGGCCAGATCTCCATTATTTCTCCGCCTCATAACAGGGGCCGTACTCTTGACATATAGGTACTTGTCCTGTGAATATGCCATAAATGTCTGAGATAAGAATATGGACCGCAATACGGTCCTCAATTACGGACCTGCCCGGTGCTATTGTCCGTGGACACCTTTCCATAGCGCTACGGATAGGTATTCGTGCCGGGAATTATGGAGCATGTCCTACTTTTCGGATTTTACGGGCCGTGCTCCCATACTTTGTATGGGAGTACGGCACGAAAATGTGGGCGTCGGCGACTGGCCGTGCCCGCAATTGCGGCCCGTGATTATGGGCATGGCTGTGTGCATGAGGCCTAACACATCCTATATACGATACTAATGCATTTCAGCGAGCCATACTGCGATATAGAGATTTTTTTTTTAAGGCAGAGCCTGCTTAAAATTTGCAGCATACCCCACCATTCCATATATCACCCCAAGATACGGCCCCCACAGAGAGCGGCCTGCAAAACAGCTTGTGTGCATGAGGGATGAGTGGTGTCCTGGCAGCTAGAAGAGGCCCGCCGGTCTTTTTCATCCCCAGATCTTTATCCTATCAAGGATCTGTGGGATGTGCTGGAAAAACAAATACGATTCATGAAGACCCAAATCACAATTTACAGGACTTATAGAATCTGCTATTAATGTCTTGGTGCCAGATACCACAGGACACCTTCAGGCAGGGGTGGGATTAAAATTTTTAACAACAGGTTCCCTGTCTCGCGGACAAATGTATACACGTGGGGGGGGGGGGGTCGCAGTGTTTTGCGGTTTATAGCGCCATGGAAAATGATTCTAATATTAAAATAAAGCAATTACGATATTCCAAATACGCCCTATATTATAGTGGACTCCAAATAAAGAAATTCCCTGTCCAGAATGTTTTAGTGTGGATTTCCATGACAACTCTCCCGGCTAATGCACAGATACGGTGCCAGGAGCAAGCTCAGTACATATATACAGCACCAGAACAAAGCTCAGTACATAAATACAGCTCCAGAACAAAGCCAAGTACATAAAAAAA
This sequence comes from Rhinoderma darwinii, assembly GCF_050947455.1. Classification (NCBI taxonomy): domain Eukaryota; kingdom Metazoa; phylum Chordata; class Amphibia; order Anura; family Rhinodermatidae; genus Rhinoderma; species Rhinoderma darwinii. Next base: position 557,201,270 of record NC_134687.1, on the reverse strand, counting down.
AACACCAGAACTAAGCTCAGTACATATATACAGCCCGAGAACCAAGCTCAGTACATATAAAGTGCACCAGAACCAAGCTCAGCATATAAATACAGTACCAGAACAAAGCTCAGTACATATAAACAGTACCAGAACCAAGCTCAGCATATAAATACAACACCAGAACCAAGCTCAGCATATAAATACAACACCAGAACCAAGCTCAGTACATATATACAGCCCGAGAACCAAGCTCAGTACATATAAAGTGCACCAGAACCAAGCTCAGCATATAAATACAGTACCAGAACAAAGATCAGTACATATAAACAGTACCAGAACCAAGCTCAGCATATAAATACAACACCAGAACCAAGCTCAGCATATAAATACAACACCAGAACCAAGCTCAGTACATATAAAGTGCACCAGAACCAAGCTCAGTACATATAAAGTGCACCAGAACCAAGCTCAGTAAATATATACAACACCAGAACAAAGCTCAGTACATATATACAGCACCAGAACAAACCTCAGTACATATATACAGCACCAGAACAAAGCTCTGTACATATATACTCACCAGAACCAAGCTCATGACTGTATTTATGTACTGAGCTTGGTTCTGTTGATGTATATATGGACTAAGCTTTGTTCTGGTGTTGTATTTATGTACTGAGCTTGGTTCTGGAGCTGTATGTATGTACTGAGCTTGTTTCTGGCACTGTATATATTTGCTGAGCTTGGGTCTGGTGTTGTATATATGTAGTGATCTTGGCTCTGGAGTGTATATATGTTATGAGCTTCTCTTTGGTGGTGTTTATATGTATTGAGCTTGGTTGTTATGATGCATATAACTCCAGAACCAAGCTCAGTACATATATACAGCATCAGAACTAAGCTCAGTACATAAATACAGCACAAGCACAAATACAGTTCAGTACAGAGATCATTTGCAAATTCAGTTTAACCCCTGTCATATACGTTTGAACGGCATAAAACTACAGCACCCAGTATAGCCAGAATGATGGTAAAGATATGCTGGAAGTTGTTGTTTCACAAAAAAAGAACGATAGTACTGATCAGTCACAGGGAGAATAAGCATTTACATTTAGTGACTCACCGGTGACGACTTCTCAGATTGGAGTCGTTCTTTTTCTCTGATTCTCTATGATGACTTCTCCTGGCCACGACCGATTTCTGCAGAGTTTGGCGCTCAGATGACTTCAGCTTCTAACTTTTCCAACATTTCCGCACCTAAATGAAGATAAAATTCTAGTGGTGCCGCACTCTATAAATATAATAGTATCATACACTGTGCCCCCGAATATAATAGTACCATACACTGTGCCCCCGAACATAATAGTGCTACACACTGTGCTGAATATAATAGTACCATACACTGCGCTCCTGAATATAATAGTACTATACACTGTGCTCCTGAATATAATAGTACTATACACTGCGCCCCTGAATATAATAGTACCATACACTGTACTCCTGAATATAATAGTACTATACACTGTACTCCTGAATATAATAGTACTATACACTGTACTCCTGAATATAATAGTACCATACACTGTGTCCATGAATAAAATTGTGTCAAACACTGTAATGTACTGCACCACACACAGTGCCCTTTGTAGATTGTGCCACTCATAGAGCCCCCTGTAGATAAGGGCCTTTTACACCTGCCGATATTCGACCGATGCAGCGAGCACCGATCAATGATACATCGTGATCGGCGCTTGTTTGCTCCTGTCACACGGCGCTATGGATGGGGACGAGAGGCCGTTACTCCGAACGCTCGTCCCCATACATTATTATCATGTCGGCAGCACGTCTTCCTGTTTACACACCAAGATGTACTGCCGACAACGATAATATTTTACTTTTTTAAGACGATACGATTAGCGGATGATCAAGCGTTTGCTCGTTCATCTGCTAATCGCTGCCCTGTTTACACAGCAATTATCGGCAACGCTGGTCTGACCGATAGCTACCCAGTGTAAAACCCCCTATAGTGCCTCTCATAGAACGGAACAGAACACCGTTTTTGGATTGCAATCAATGGGCAGATGTTTGGAGGCGTTCTGCTTCCGAATAGTCGGCAGTTTTTCGGCCGTTAACGGCCCGAAAATAAGCAGTGTGAACATACCCTTACACACATTTATGGATTATTTTATTGCCTTTTTTTACTCCATTATTATACCACCTGACTATACCCCTGATATACTCTGCCCAACTTAGGTGTACCCCCACATTATAAACTGAAATACCAGTAAAACTCCAAACAAAACTACTACCAAGCAAAATCTATGCATCAAAAGCCAAATGGTTCTCCCTCCCCTCTGAACCATACAGCGTTCCCAAACAGTAGTTTACTTCCACATATATGGCATCGCCATACCCGGGAGAACCCTTTTAACAATTTTTGGGGTGTGTGTCTCCAGTGGCAAAAGTTGGGCATGACATATTTGCCACTGAAATGGCATATCTGGGGAAAAATGAAAAATTTTACTTTGCATCATCCGCAGCGCAATCATTTATGGAAAAGACCTGTGGGGTGAAAATGCTCACTACACCCCTTAATAAATGCCTTGAGGGGTGCAGTTTTCAAAATCGGGTCACTTCTCAGGGGTTTCTTTTATTATTTCACATCGGAGCCCTGCAATTGTGAACCAATACTTTGTAAGTCGCCAAATTAGGCCTCAATTTCGCTTGGTACTCTCTCACTCCAGAGCCCTGTCGAATGTCCAGGCAAAAGAGTAGTACCCCATGTAGGGTGATTCTAAAACCGGGAAACACAGCATAATAATTAGAGAGCTGTCTTATTATGGTGGCACAAGCTGGGAACCACATATTGGCATATCTATGGAAAAAAATCCCATTTTCACTCTGCAACATCGAGGGTACACTAATTTCTGCAAAACACCTGCGGAGTTAACATGCTCACTACACCCCTAGGTGAATACCTTGAGGCGTGTAGTTTCAAAAATGGGGTCACTTCTGGGGGTTTTCAACTGTTTTGGTCCCACATGGGGCTTTGCAAATGCCACATAGCGACCAGAAACCAATCCAGTAAAATCTGCACTCCAAAAGCCAAATGGCGCTCCTTCCGTTCTCAGCCCTACTGTGTGCCCAAACAGCAGTTTATGACCACATATGGGGTATTTCCGTACTCGGGAGAAATTGCTTTACAAATGTTGGGGTGCTTTTTCTCCTTTATTTTTTGAGAAAATGAAAGATTTTGAGCTAAAGCTACGTCTTATTGGAAAAAATGTAATTATTATTTTCACTGCCCAATTCAAATAAAATCTATTAAACACCTGTGGGGTCAAAATGCTCAGTACACCCTTAGATTAATTCCTTAAGGGGTGTAATATCACAAATGGATTCACTTTTGGGGAACTTCCACTGTACTGGTACATTAGGGGATTTGCAAAAGCGACATGGTGTCAAGAAACCAATCCAGCAAAATCTGTGCTCCAAAAGCCAAATGGCGCTTCTTCTCCTCTGATCCTTGCCGTGTACCCAAACAGCCGTTTATAACCACATATGGGGTATTTTCGTACTCCAGAGAAGTTGCTGTACAAATGTTTTGGTACTTTTTTTCCTTTATTTGTTGAGAAAATGAAATTTTGCGCTAAAGCTACGTCTTATTGATAAAAAGGATTGTTTTTATTTTCACTGCCCAATTCTAATAAAATCTATGAAACATCTGTGGGGTCAAAATGATCACTACACCCATAGATGAATTCCTCAAGGGGTGTAGTTTCCTAAATGGAGACACTTTTTGGACGTTTTCACTGTATTGGTCCCTCAGTGGCTTTGTAAATGCAACATGGCCTCCGCAACCCATTCCTGCTAAATTTGAGCTACAAAAGCCAAATGGCGCTCTTTCCCTTCTAAGCCCTGCCCTGTGTCCAAACAGCCGTTTATGACCACATGTGGGGTATTGTTTTACTCGGGAGAAATTGCTTTACAAATGTTGTGGTGCTGTTTCTCCTTTTCTTTGAAATAATGTAGATTTTCATTTTCACGCCCGACTTTCAAGAATTTCTGCAATAGGGTCATAATGCTCACTATACCCCTAGATAATTTCCTTGAGGGGTGTAGTTTTACAAATGGCACAAAACAAAAAGATTCCACAGCACTGGATCGCAGCTGAGTGCACGCCTCAATAAGACCTGGTCCACAGTCCTCAATATCAAGCACAGAGAAAATGGACAGAGGCAGCACTTCCAAAAGAATATCAGCGAATAAACTGCTTAAATTCCTTTGGGAAGTGCTGCCTCTGTCCATTTTCTGTTTTACAAATGGGGTAACTTTTGGGAGATTTCCACTGTTTTGGCACTTCAAGAGCCCTTCAAACCTGACATGGTGCCTAAAATATATTCTAATAAAAAGGAGGCCCAAAAAAATCCTCTAGGTACTCCTTTGCTTCTGAGGCCTGTGCTTTAGTCCATAAGCACTCTAGGGCCTCATGTGGGACATTTCCTAAAACTACAGAACCAGGGCAATAAATATTGAGTTGCGTTTCTCTAGTAAAACTTTGCGTTACAAAAAAAAAAAAAATGAATTAAAACTGAATTTCTGCAAAAAAAAAATGAAATTTGTAAATTTCACCTCTACTTTGCTTTAATTCCTGTGAAACGTCTTAGGGTATGTGCACACGACGTCTTTTCAGACGTAATGGAGGTTGTTTTACGCCTCGAATTACGCCTGAAAAGTCGGCTCCAATACGTCGGCAAACATCTGCCCATTGCCTGCAATGGGTCTTACGATGTTCTGTACAGAAGAGCTGTCATATTACGCGTCTCTGTCAAAAGACGGCGCGTAAAATTACGCCTGCGGCAAAGAAGTGCAGGACACTTCTAGGGACGTAATTGGAGCCGTTTTTCATTGACTCCAATGAAAACCAGCTCCAATTACGTCCGTAAAAGACGCCGCGAAAAACGCGTGCACTTGTAAAAACGGCTGAAATTCAGGAGCTGTTTTCTCCTGAAAACAGCTGCGTAATTTCAGACGTATTTTGCGCTGTCGTGTGACCATACCCTAAAGGGTTAAGAAACTTTCTAAATGCTGTTTTGAATACTTTGAGGGGTGGCGTTTTTAAAATGGGGGGACTTTTTTTTTTTATATATATATAAGGCCCTAACAGCCACTTCATATCTCAACTGTTCCCTGAAAAAATAGTCTTTTGAAATTTTCTTGAAAATGTGAGAAATTGCTGCTAAAGTTCTAAGCCTTATAACATCCTAGAAAAATAAAAGGATGTTCAAAACACGATGCCAATCTGAAGTAGACATATGGGGGATGTTAATTAGCAACAATTTTGTGTGGTATAACTGCCTAAGTTAGAAGCAGATACATTTAAATTTGGAAAAATGCAAATTTTTCACAATTAAATACTAATTGTACCGAGCAAATTTTAACAGTAAGATAAAGTCAAATGTGTCACAAGAAAATAATCTCAGAATCGCTTGGATAGGTGAAGCATTCCGAAGTTATTACCACATAAGGCTATGTTCACACAGAGTATTTTGGGGGAGGAATATCTGCCTCAAAGTTCCAAACGGAATTTTGAGGCAGATATTCCTCCCCCAAAATACTCCGTGTGAACAGCAATTATCGCGCCGTTTTTCGCCCGCGGCCATTGAGCGCCGCGGGCATAAAACACGCTTTCTCCTGCCTCCCATTGAAGTCAATGGGAGGTCGGAGGCGGAAGCGCCCGAAGATAGGGCATGTCGCTTCTTTTTCCCGCGAGGCAGTTTTACTGCTCGCGGGAAAAAGACGCCGACGCCTCCCATTGAAATCAATGGGAGGCGTTCTCGGGCCGTTTCTGCCGAGTTTTGCGACGCGGTTTCCGCGTCAAAAAACTCGGCAAAAGACCCCGTGTGAACATAGCCTAAAGTGACACATGTCAGATTTGAAAAATGAGGCTCTGTCAGGAAGGTCAAAAGTGGCCAAAGAGGGAAGGGGTTAAGGAAGAAGTAGAAAGAACTGCATAATAAGGGTATGTTCACACGGCGGGGGTCCGTAACGGCTGAAATTACGGGGATGTTTCAGCCTGAAAACATCCCCGTAATTTCAGCCGTACCGGCATGTGCAGGCGCTTGAACGCCGCGTCAATTACGGCCGTAATTAGCGCTGCTATTCATTGGAGTCAATGAATAGCGGCTCCAATTACGGCCAAAGAAGTGACAGGTCACTTCTTTGACGCGGGCGTCTATTTACGCGCCGTCTTTTGACAGCGGCGCGTAAATATACGCCTCGTGTGAACAGACAAACGTCTGCCCATTGCTTTCAATGGGCAGATGTTTGTCAACGCTATTGAGGCGCTATTTTCGGGCGTAATTCGGGGCAATAACGCCCGATTTACGTCCGTAAATAGGCCGTGTGAACATACCCTAATTGTATGTCTAGTGAAAGCAGCGAGTAGGTCAGTTCTATATTGCAGTCTTTATCATCCTACCACACACTACGGGCGGATTTACACGAACGTGTAATACGGCCGTGCAACCCGCGTGTTTTTCACGCGAGTCGCACGGACCTATGTTCGTCTATGGGGCAGTGCAGACTGTCCGTGATTTTTGCGCAGCGTGAGTCCGCTGCGTAAAACTCACGACAGGTCCTATATTTCTGCGTTTTTCGCGCATCACGCACCCATTGAAGTCAATGGGTGCTTGAAAATCACGCGCAGCACACGGAAGCACTACCGTGGGACGCGCGTGATTCCCGCAACAGCAGTAAAAGAATGAATGTAAACAGAAAAGCACCACATGCTTTTCTGTTTACAAACATCCAAACAGAGTGTCATAATGATGGCGGCTGCGCGAAAAGCATGCAGCCGCGCATCCATATGAACATGATATACGGAGCTGTTAAGTGCCCTTTGCGCACACGCAAAACTCCGCGTTTTTTGCGTGCGCAAAACGCACACGCTCGTGTAAATCCGCCCTACCTATGAGCAGTGATCCATCTTGCTGGAAGCTAAAGCTGGGAAGCTCCACTAAATCACTACTCATAATTCAACAACTCCCAACTGTGTATGAAACATCCAGAATTGTACATCTAATCTGGCCAACCATCTACTGTGTATGGGGGGTGATCCGACTCTCCTCCGACGGTGTATGGGAGGGTCGAGAGCAGGGGCGTAGCTAAAGGCTCATGGGCCCCGATGCAAAAGTTCTTATTGGGCTCCCCCCCGCAAACTCCTCATGGCCGAAGGTCCGCAGCTTTCAGCTGCATCGCTGGGTCTCTTAAGTGACCCGACAATGCAGCACTAGCAGCCGGGGACGTCACTAAGGCTGGGTTCACACACTATTTACGGACGTAATTCTGGCGTTTTAGCATTGAATTACGTCCGAAAATGCGGTTCAAAAGCGTTGGCAAACATCTGCCCATTCATTTGAATGGGTCTTACGATGTTCTGTGCCGACGGTCATTTTTTTTATGCGCCGCTGTCAAAAGGCGGCGCGTAAAAAAGACGCCCGCGTCAAAGAAGTGCCTGTCACTTCTTCAGACGTAAATGGAGCCGTTTTCCATGGACTCCATGGAAAAACAGCTCCAATTACGTCCGTAATGGACGCAGCGAAAGACGCCTGCACATGCCCTTACGGCTGAAATTACGGTGCTGTTTTCTCCTGAAAACAGCACCGTAATTTCAGCCGTAATGGACGCTGCCGTGTGAACATACCCTCAGGGCTTAAAATGTCAGGGGAAATAGCCCCAATACATATGTGTCCGCCCCAAAAAAAAAATGTGCGTATAGGAGACAGCATAGAATATCTATAGCACTACGACCCTATAAACTATGGATAGGATTAGATACAGTGGCTGAGCAGACACTATCACACATGATAGGACTAGATACAGCGGCTCAGCAGACAGTATCACACATGATAGGATTAGATATAGGGCCCAGCAGACAGTATCACACATGATAGGATTAGATACAGTGGCTCAGCAGACAGTATCACACATGATAGGATTAGATACAGTGGCTCAGCAGACAGTATCACACATGATTGGATTAGATATAGGGCCCAGCAGACAGTATCACACATGATAGGATTAGATACAGTGGCTCAGCAGACAGTATCACACATGATTGGATTAGATACAGGACTCAGCTCGCTGACATTGCGGTTCCAGCGCTGGACCCAGGAAAGGTAAGAATAATAATTTTGCTTCTTTATGTGTTACTGATTATTTTTGTGTGTTTGTGTTTTTTTACAGGTTCGGTTGTTGGACTTCGGATACGAGGACTTCAATGACGGCATTTTTTTTATTCTCAATAAAATGGTTAATGAGGGTTGTGTTTTTTTATTTCAATAAAATATTTTTTCTATGTGCTTGTATCTTTTTAAACTTTATTATCACCGCCTTAGTAATGGCCGCTGGCTGATTGACCACCTCCATTACTAAGGCGGGGCTTAATGTTAGCCGGTGCAAAGGCCAACACTAACCCCCATTATTACCCCGGTACCCACCGCCACCAGGGGTACTGGGAAGAGCCGAGTACGAACCAGTACCCGACCATCTGTAGCGACGGGAGGCACTGGGGCGGCCGCAGGCTGGTAGTATTAGGCTGGGGAAGGCCAAAAACAGTGGCACCTACCACCCTGGTAATGCTGCCTGCTGCTGCTGTGTTGTATCTGGCTGGTTATGAAAATTGGGGGGGGACCCCACATCGTTCTTTCCAATTTTTTAGTTTTTTTAAATGACGTGGTGTCCCCCCCATTTTTCATAACCAGCCAGATACAATAAAGCAGCAGCAGCCTAGTATTACCAGGGTGGGAAGTGCCACTGTATCTGGCCTTTCCCCTCCTGATACTACCAGCCTGCGGCCACCCCATTGCCCGACCATCACTACAGATGGTCGGGTACTGGATCATACCCGGCTCTTCCCAGCACCCTTGGTGGCGGTGGGTACCGGGGTAATAAAGGGGGTTAGTGTTAGCCTCTGCACGGCTAACACTAAGCCCCGCCTTAGCAATGGATGCTGTCAATCAGCCGGCGTCCATTACTAAGGCGGTAGTAATATAGTTTAAAAAAAAAACAAAGACATAGAAAAAATATTTTATTCAAATAAAAAAAAAAAACACACAGCCCTCATTAACCATTTTATTGATAATAAAAAAAAAGCCGTCATCAAAGTAGTCCTGGAATCCGACGTAGTCCAACGACTGAACCTGTAAGAAAAGACACAAAAAAAACGATTAGTAACACATGTGTTAGGCTTAGATACAGGGCCCATGTGTGATACTTTCTGTGGGACCCTGTATCTAAGCCTACCACAACGTAGGCTTAGATACAGGGTCTAGCAGACAGTAATCTTATACAGTATAAGATTACTGTCTGCTGGACCCTGTATCTAAACCTACAGTGTGGTAGGCTTATATACAGGGCCCAGCAGACAGGATCACGCATGGGCCATGTATCTAAGCCTACCATGTGATTGGCTTAGATACAGGGCCCAGCAGACAGGATCACACATGGGCCCTGTATCTAAGCCTACCATGTGATTGGCTTAGATACAGGGCCCAGCAGACAGGATCACATAATCTGTGATCCTGTCTCATGGGCCCCCTAAGCCTGCTACATCGTAGGCTTAGGGGTTGTGCAGTCCCTAAACATTGGTGGCCTATCAATAAGATAGGCCATCAATAGCTGATGTGTCTCCCGGGACTCGCAAATCAGCTGTTTTGAAGGGGCCGCAGCACTCGTACGAGAGCTGCGTCCCCTTCATTTCACTTACTCGCTCACACTGTGAATCGCCGACACCGATTCACAGTGTGACCGGAATGAAGTGACCGGAATGAAGGGGAGCAGCTCTCGTACGAGTGCTGCGGCCCCTTCAAAACAGCTGATTGGCGGGTCCCAGGAGTCGGAACCCGCCAGTCAGGGCTAGTCTTACCTTCCTCTTCAGCCGCGGCGGTAGTTCTGTCGTGTCGATGCTGTGCGCGGCGCACAGCGCTTGACGTCAGGACCTCCGCTGCGATCTTACTATAGTAACTTTTTATTGATGTGGTGCGGGGGGCTGTGGGCCCCCTTGGCTTCGGGGCCCGGTCGCAATTTCGACCGCTGTGACCCCTATAGCTACGCCAGTGGTCGAGAGTAACATCTGTTTGCCAAACGAATGTTAGGCCGACAGCTATCCAAGGTGTAGGGTATGTTCACACAGGGCCGATTTGTTGCAGAAATTTGTGCGACTGAAAATCATATCCATACATGTGAATGGGGTTGTTTCTGCAGCATGTGCATGCATTTCTTCAAACCCCATTCAGATGGATGGGACAATTCCATACATTTCTGCAACATATCTGCAATGTGTGAATTCATCCTTAGGCCGTATTCACACGAACGTATATTACGTCCGTGATACGCGCGTGAAAATCTCGCGCGTCGCATGGAGCTATGTTAGGCTATGGGGACGTTCAGGCTGTCAGTGATTTTCACGTAGCGTGTGTCTGCTGCGTAAAACTCACGACATGTCCTATACTTGCCCGTGTTTTGCGCAGCACGCACCCATTGAAGTCAATGGGTGCGTGCAAATCGCGCACAGCACTTCCGGGTGACGCGCGTGATTCGCGCTACAGTTGTTAAAGAAGTGAAGGGAATCATAAAAGCCCCTCCTTCTTTACTGTTGCGAAAGATAAAAACAGAGTGTCATAATGATGCTGGCTGCGCGAAAATCACGCAGCCACGCACCATATACAGATGCCACACTGAACTTTTGCGCACGCAAAATGTAGCGTTTTTAGCGAGCACAAAACGCACGCGCTCATGTGAATCCAGCCTTAGGCCTCATTTACACGAGCGTGTGCGTTTTGCGCACGCAAAAAAACGCAGCGTTTTGCGTGCGCAAAAGGCACTTGACAGCTCCGTGTGTCATCAGTGTATGATGCGCGGCTGCGTGATTTTCGCGCAGCCGCCATCATAGAGATGAGGCTAGTCGACGTCAGTCACTGTCCAGGGTGCTGAAAGAGTTAACTGATCGGCAGTAACTTTTTCAGCACCCTCGACAGTGAATTCCGATCACAATATACACCAACCTGTGAATAAAAAAAAAGACGTTCATACTTACCAAGAACTTCCTGCTTCCTCCAGTCCGGTCTCCCGGCCGTTGCCTTGGTGACGCGTCCCTCTCTTGACATCCGGCCCCACCTCCCTGGATGACGCGGCAGTCCATGTGACCGCTGCAGCCTGTGATTGGCTGCAGCCTGTGCTTGGCCTGTGATTGGCTGCAGCTGTCACTTGGACTGAATTGTCATCCCGGGAGGTCAGACTGGAGGAAGAAGCCGGGAGTTATCGGTAAGTCAGAACTTCTTTTTTTTTGTTTACACGTTCATGTATATTGTGATCGGAAGTCACTGTCCATGGTGCTGAACCAGTTGAACTCTTTCAGCACCCTGGACAGTGACTGTCTCCTGACGTCGCGTACCGGAACATTTTTTGCCGGGTTCAGTCAAAACGAGTTCGGCCGAACCCGGTGAAGTTCGGTTCGCTCATCTCTAAGACACTCCGTTTGGATGTTTGTACACAGAAAAGCACGTGGTGCTTTTCTGTTTACATTCAGAGTTTGACAGCTCTTGCGCGAATCACACAGTTCGCACAGAAGTGCTTCAGTGCGACCTTCGTGGTTTTCACGCACCCATTGACTTCAATGGGTGCGTGATGCGCGAAAAACGCAGAAATTTAGAACATGTCGTGAGTTTTTTTCAGCGCACTCACGCTGAGCAAACCTCACGGACTGTCTGCATGCCCCCATAGACTTGTATAGGTCCGTGCGACCCGCGTGAAAAGCACGCGCGTCGCACGGACGTATATCACGTTCGTGTAAATGAGGCCTTATAGTGATAAACACACAGTCCATCCGATATTACAGGACGTGTGTTGATAGCATTGGTATTTATAGTTGCATCATTTTAACAAAAGTTCAATGCATAACCCCTTAATGACCAGGCCATTTTGCGCGTTAATGACCAAGGATTATTTTTTGTTTTTTCACGGTCGCATTCCAAGAATCGTAACGTTTTTTTTTATTCCGTCGACATAGCCGTATAAGGGCTTGTTTTTTGTGGGACGAGTTGTATTTTGTAATTGTACCATTTTTAGATGCTTATAATATATCGATTAACTTTTATTAACTTTATTTATGGAGAGAATTGAAAATAAGCAGCTATTCCAGCATTGATTTTCACGTTATAAATTTACGCCGTTTACTATGCAGCGTAAATAACATGTTACCTTTATTCTATGGGTCGGCACAATTACGGGGATACCAAATATGTAAAGGTTTTATGTTTTTTCTACGTTTGCACAATGAAAACCCTTTTAGAAAAAAATTACTTGTTTTTGCATCGCCGCGTTCCAAGAGCCGTCATTTTTTTATTTTTCCGTCGATGTGGCCGTATGTGGGCTTAATTTTTGCGGGCCAATGTGTAGTTTTCATTAGCACTATTTTGGGGTACATGGGACTTATAGATTAACTTTTATTTAATTTTTTATGGGGGGAATGGGAGAAAAGAGAGAATTTTGCCGTTGAATTTTGCGGTTTTTTTGGACGCCGTCATCCGGCGGTTTAATTAATGTGTTCATTTTATTGTTCAAGTTGTTACGATCGCGGGTATACCATATATGTGTATGTGTTATTTGTTTTGGCACTTTTACTAAATAAAAATAGTTTTATTTGATTTTGACTGTAAATTATTATTTTTTTTTTCACAAACTTTATTTAACTGCTTTACATTTTTTTTTTAGTCCCACCAGGGGACTTCACTATGCGATCAGCTGATCACATATATAATGCTTTGGTATACTTAGTATACCAAAGCATTATTGCCTGTCAGTGATTTCCTTGCGTGGGCGCCGATGGGGTGACAGAGGGAGCTCCCTCCCTCTGTCAAACACATTAGATGTCGCTGTCGCTATTGACAGTGGCATTTAATGGGTTAAACTGCCGGAGTCGGAGCGCGCTTCGATTCCGGCTGTTGCAGCAGGAGCCAGGCTGTGTATAACAGCCGTGCTCCTGCCGCTGATCGCGTGTGTACACTGTCAGTACCCGCGCCATCACAGGACGGATATATCCGTCCTCCTGCGCGAACTAGCAGCTGCAGAGGACGTATATATCCGTCCTTCAGAGTTGAGAGGTTAAAGGGCAGTTTTTTAGGTCTGAGATGCGCAGCGCTCGTGTGAATCAGGCCTTAGGCTGAGTTCACACGTCTTGGTCAAAATGCGTATGAACCCAGCCAGAGAAATCACATGGTTTTTTTCTTAGGGTATGCTCACATGCTTAGCAAAAAATGTCTGAAAATACGGAACTGTTTTCAAGGGAAAACAGCTCCTGATTTTCAGACATTTTTAAGCAACTTGCGTTTTTCGCGTCGTTTTTTTAAGGCCGTTTTTGGAGCTGTTTTTCTATAGAGTCAATGAAAATCTGCTTAAAAAACAGCTCAAGAAGTGACATGCACTTCTTTTTCATAGCTGTTATTTTACACGGCCGTTTTTTAAAAAAAAAAACGCCCCGTTGGAACAGAACACCGTATTTCTCATTGAAATCAATGGGCAGATATTTGAAGGTTTCTGCTTCCGATTTTTCAGCCGTTTTTTGGCCGTTTATGGCTTAAAGAACGGCCGAAAATAAGCCGTGCGAACATATCCTAAGGGCTTATTTACACGAACGAGTAATAGGTCCGTGCAACGCGCGTGATTGGTCAATGGGGCCGTGCAGACTGTCAGTGATTTTCACGACATGTCCTATATTTGTGCGTTTTTCGCTCATCACTGTGAGTGCAATTTAGCAACCACTACGCCTTGAGTTCCATCCAGCTCCAAATTATCTTTTAAAAATCTATTTATGAGTACGAGCAGCTCGGAGTAGCAAAAACACACAGACACGTTACTGTATGAAAATGCTTCTACTTTATTCTTATCAGCACGGATATTTATAACAAAATTGCAACAACAAATGAGTCAGAAAGTTTAGATAAAGTTCCACAACTTAATTGGCTCTTAGGGGGGCCGTTCCCTCATCTTCCCAATTATTGCTGCGTAGTGTTTTGCACATGACACTACTGCCTTAAAGTCCCAGAACATCTACCTTCTAATATAACTAACTTGTACAAGCATATAAGGATATGAGTATATAAGATATACAGTAAGTCTAAAACACTTTGGAAAATACATTTCCTTTCACAGTCAATGGGTGCGTGAAAATCATGCGCAGCACACGGAAGCACTAACAGCAGTAAAACTATGAATGAAAACAGAAAAGCATCACGTGCTTTTCTGTTTACAAACATACTAACAGAGTGTCATAATGATGGCGGCTGCGCGAAAATCACACAGCCGCGCACCATATGCTGATGACACACGGAGCTGTTAAGTACATTTTGCGCTCGCAAAAAGCCGCGTCTTTCGCGCGCGCAAAATGCACACGCTCGTGTAAATCCTGCCTAAGTGTGCATTTACGTTTTGTTATTTTCTGTTTGCATTTATGCAGTAATTTTTATAATTGTGGCAAAACTGCACCATTTTTGTCAAAACCTGGGCTAAGGTCACATGTTGTGGTAATGTGCTGTGGCAAAACCGCAAACGTATTACCACAAATTGCTGTGGTTTTGTGATGCGGTTATTGGTCGTGCAGTTTTTACAGATGAAACAAAATGTTTTTAACACATTTCACCTGTAAAAACACGTGGCCAATAACCACATTGCAAAGCCAAGGCAATTTGTGGTATAAGGAGCACGGTTTTGTTGCGCGGCAAAGTACTGCAACATGTGAACTACTGCAACATGAGTCTATATTCTTTTGTTTGCAGTTTTTCAACAAAAAGCATCACAAACTACTTTCTATCTCAGTTTGTACACGATCTTTAGGGTATGTGCACACGAGAAGTGCCTTTTACGTCTGAAACGACAGACTGTTTTCAGGAGAAAACAGCTGCCTCGTTTCAGACGTAAAAGCTCCTCCTCGTAATATGCGAGGCGTCTTTGACGTTTGTAATCTTGAGCTGCTCCTGATTGACTTCAATGAAGAACGGCTCAAATTACGTTGCAAAGAAGTGTCCTGCACAGGTCGTTGGCACAATACGTCGGCAAACCCATTCAAACGAATGGCCAGATGTTTGCCGACGTATTGTAGCCCTATTTTCAGACGTAAAACGAGGCATAATACGCCTCGTTTACGTCTGAAAATAGGTCGTGTGAACCCAGCCTCAGTGTAAACCCCTATGGGTGAGAGTGTCTGTGGGGAGTGAATAAATGAGTGTTCCTGAGTGAGTTGACCACTTTAATTGGGAGTGAGTGGGTTAGGCTCTGTTCACATTGGCATTTCTTTCCGTTCTTTCTGGTTTCTGGTGTTTTGGACAGTCAAAAACATTGGAACTACCAACAGAAACACGATAGCGCCGATGATGGCTCTGTTAAAGAGGACCTAAAAAACTGCAGCTGACATCTGATTTAGGCCCTGTTCACACTGAGTTTTTTTGTAGGCAGAAAAATCTGTCTTAAAATTTGCTTAAGTAATTTTGAGGCAGATTTAGACCTCCCTGCAAATTCTTCACCCGCGGCCATTGAGCGCCGTGGGCAAAAAAGCAGCGAAAAACGCTTTCTCTGCCTTGCATTGATTTCAATGGGAGGTCAGAGGTGGAACCGTGGCAAGAAAGAGCATTCTTCTGCCATGAGCGACTAAAAACTGCCGCGGAAAGAAACGCCTCCGCCTCCCATTGATATCAATGGTAGATGGTTTCGGACGTTTTCTGCCGCTGATTACGACGCAGTTTCCGTGTCAAAATTAGCGTAAAAAATCTCTGTGTGAACTGGGCCTTGGATTGCAAATGAAGCCACTGTCAAGTGGGTGGTTGACACTGCTGACCTGCCATGGGATAACTGCCCACTTGACAGTCAGGGATCCCATTTGCATATCAGGCACCAAAACTAATGGCACTAATGGCACCGATAGCTCAAGAACGGTGCGAGCTAGAAGAAAAAAAAAGTGCCAGAATCTGTGAGGTGCCGTCAATCTAACTGAGATGTCTGCTGCACTTTTTGGGCAGGTGATAGGTCCTCATTAACCCCTTGAGGCATTATCACGTACATGCACGTGATAAGTGTCATAGGGAAGTATGGAGGGCGCTCACGGGCTGATCGGGGGGCGCCGATGGTTGTCATGGCAGCCCGGCGGCCTAATGAAGCTTCTGTCTCTGGCACGGCTTAACAGAAGCCTGTGAAAATAACAATAAACTGCAATACATTAGTATTGCAGTATATTGTACCAGCGATCTAATGATCGGTGTTTCAAGTCCCCCTAGGGGGACTAATAAATGGTGTAAAAAAAGTTGAATAAAGTTACTAGTAGTGAGAAAAAAAAAATTAACTCCAAAAAACCCACTTTTTCAAATTTTTCCTCAAAGTAATGTAAAAAATAAACAAAATTGGTATCGCTGCGTCCGTAAGAGTCTGAACTATTACAGTATACCATTATTTTACTCGCACAGTGAACGCAGTAAAAACAAAAAAAATTAAAACGCCAAAATCGCTGTTGTTTGGTCACTTCACAAAAAATATGTAATGAAAAGTGATCAAAAAGTTGTACTTACCCAAAAATGGTGCCAATAAAAACTACAGCTCGTCCCGCAAAAAGTAAACCCTCACACTGCTCAATCCACGGAAAAATAAAAAAGTTATGGCTCTCAGAATGTGGTGAAACAAAACTTTTTTTTTTAACAAAAAGGTTTTTTCTTTTTGAAAGTAGTAATATATAAAAAAAACGATATCGATTTGGTATCACCATAATCGTATTCAGCCGCAGAATAAAGTTCAGTTGTCGTTTTTACCCCAGGGTGAAAGCCGTAAAAACTAAAACAAAAAAAACTATGTAGGAATCACATTTTTTTCCAATTTCAGCCCGCAAAGATTTTTTTTTTCAGTTTCCCAGTGCATTATATGGTACTTTAAATTGTGCCATTAGAAAACTACAACTCCTCCCGCAAATAATAAGGCCTCACAATGCTCCATTGCCGGGGAGTGAAAAATGAAAATGAAAAAATTAAAAATGGCTCGGTCGTTAAGGGGATAAAGGGGTTGTCTCAAGATTAAAAGCTATCTTCTAACCACAGGACAGGTGATAACATGCTGATCGGTAGGGGGTCCGACCCACACCGATCACAAGGATTGGGGTCCCATTCCTCTGAATGAACTGAGCAGCAGGTCGCGTGTGCGCACTGCCGCTCCATTCACTGTCTATGGGACTGCCCGAGATAGCCTAGCACTGTACTCGACTAGCTCTGGCAGTGCCATAGAGAATGAATGGAGCAGCAGGGCGCAAGCTCGACCTGCCGCTCCATTCATTCAGAGGAACAGGACCCCCATTCTCGTGATCGGTTGGGGTGCCAGCAGTCGGTCCCCCACATATCCTGTGGTTAGGAGATAACTTTTAATCTTGAGACAACCCCTATAAGTATTGAAGCTAGGATGGTAGGGCCTGTACACATCACCGTTGCCCTTCCATTGAGTGGTTCCCACTGAGGTTTCCGTCGTGTTAACCCCTCAACGGAAAGGCAAACGGAGAGCTAAGCTTCCGTTTCTCTCACGATTGATATCAATGGTGACGGAAACCTAGCTAATGGTTTCCATCTGTCACCGTTGTGACAGGGTTCCGTTGTTCTTGACGGACCAATAGCACAGTCGAGTAGATTTTCATCTTCACACACTAATTCAAATAAATTTATCAAAAACACTGTGGGGTCAAAATGCTAACTATACACCTAGAAAGATTCCTTGAGGGGTGTAGTTTCCAAAATGGGGTCACTTTTGGGTGGTTTCTACTGGTTTGGTCCCTCCAGTGCATTGCAAACGCAACATGGCACTGAAAACTATTCCAGCAAAATCTGCGCTCCAAAATCCAAATGACGCTCTCTCTTCTGAGCCCTGCTGTAGGTCCAAACAGCAGTGTATTACCACATATGGGGTATTGCCGTAATCGGGAGAAATTGCTTTACAAATGTTGGGGTGCTTTTTCTCCTTTATTCCTTGAAAAAATTAAAAAGTTCTACTTTTTTTCAGAAAAAAAGTAGATTTTCATCTTCACACACTAGTTCAAATAAATTTGGCAAAAACACTGTGGGTTCAAAATGCTAACTATACCCCTAGAAAGATTCCTTGAGGGGTGTAGTTTCCAAAATGGGGTCACTTTTGGGGGGTTAAAACATATTCTAAAAAAAGGAGGCCCCAAAATCTACAAGGTGCTCCTTTGCTTCTGAGGCCGGTGCTTCAGTCCATTAGAGCACTAGAGCCACATGTGGGATATTTCTAATTATATCTAAAACTACAGAATCTGGTCAATAAATATTGAGTTGCGTTTCTCTGGTAAAACTTTGTTTAACAGAATTTTTTTTATTACAAATGAAGTATGGTAAAAAAATAAAAAATTGTAAGTTTCACCTCTACTTTGCTTTAATTCCTGTGAAAAGAGTTAAGAAACTTTCTAAATGCTGTTTTGAATACTTTGAGAGGTGCATGGGGTGATTTATGCGGTCTGTATAATATACAAGGCCCTCAAAGCCACTTCAGATCTGAATTGGTCCCTAAAAAAATAGCCTTTTGAAATTTTCTTGAAAATGTGAGAAATTGCTGCTAAAGTTCTAAGCCTTGTAACGTCTTAGAAAAATAAAAAGGCGTTCAAAAAATGATGCAAACATAAAGTAGACATATGGGGGATGTTAACTGGTAACTATTTTGTGTGGTATTACTATCTTACAAGCAGATACATTTAAATTTAGAAAAATGCAAATTTTTGCAAATTTTCTCTCAATTTTGATGTTTTTCACAAATAAATAATGAATTTATCGACCAAATTTTTCCACTAACGTAAAGTACAAAATGTCACGAGAAAACAATCTCAGAATCATTTGGATAGGTAAAAGCATTCCCAAGTTATTACCACATAAAGTGACACATGTCAGATTTGAACAAATCGGCTTCATCCTCAAGTCCAAAATGGGCTCAGTCCTTAACCCGTTAGTGACCACCAATAAGCCTTTTCACGGTGGCCACTAATGGGCTTTATTCTGATGCATAAGCCTTTTTACGGCGCTGCATCGGAATAAATAAACAGAGCAGGGAGCCGTTAAATCTGAGAGCAGCCCTGCTCGAACGTGTGAGATCGATATAAGTATCGATCTCTCCCGTTTAACCCCTCAGATGCGGCGCTCAATAGCGTGCGCCGCATCTGAGTTGTTTTGGAGAGAGGGAGGGAGCTTCCTCTCTCTCCCACCGACACCCGGCAATAAGATCACCGAGTGTCTGTGTTCCAATGGCAGCCGGGGGCCTAATAAAGGCCCCCAGGTGTGCCTATAGTGAATGCCCTCTAGGTCATGTCTCTGGCATGACCTAGCATATGCCTGTCCGTTTTTAACGGACAGGCAGTAATACACTGCAATACAAAAGTATTGCAGTGTATTATAAAAGCCATCGGAGAATCGCATATTAAAGTCCCCTAGTGGGACTAGTAAAAAAGTAAAAAAAAAGTTTAATAAAGTTAATAAAAAAAAATGTGAAAAAAAATGAAAAACCCACTTTTTCCCCTTACAAATTGCTGTACTATTAAAAAAACAAAATGAACTAAAAAAGTTACACATATTTCGTATCGCCGCGTCCTTAACGACCCCGACTATAAAGCTATTACATTATTTAACCCGCACGGTGAACGCCGTAAAAAATAAAATAAAAAAACTATGGAAAAATTGCTGTTTTCTGTGAATCTTGACTTAAAAAAAATTTGATAAAAAGTGATCAAAAAGTCGCACCTACTCCAAAATGGTACCAATAAAAACTACAAGTCATCCCGCAAAAAAAAAAGCCCTCATACAACTGCATCGGCAGAACAATAAAAAAGTTATGGCTCATAAAATATGGAGACACAAAAACAAATAATTTTGAAAAAAAAGCGTTTTTACTGTGTAAATGTAGTAAAACATACAAAAACTATACAAATTTGGTATCATTGGAATCGTAACAAGCCACTGAATAAAGTTATTGTGTTATTTATATCACATGGTAAACGGCGTAGATTTAGGACTCAAAAACAGTGGCAAAATAGTTTGTTTCCTATTCCCCCCCAAAAAAAAGTTAATAAAAGTTAATCAATAAATTATATGTACCCCAAAATGGTGCTATTAAAAAATACAACTTGTCCCGCAAAAAACAAGACCTTATACAGCTATGTCGACGCAAAAATAAAAAAGTTATAACTAGCTCTTGGAATGCGACGATGGAAAAACTTAAAAAACAGCTTGGTCATTAAAGAGGCTCTGTCACCAGATTTTCAAACCCCTATCTCCTATTGCAGCAGATCGGCGCTGCAATGTAGATAATAGTAACGTGTTTTTTTTTCAAAAACGAGCATTTTTGGCCAAGTTATGAGCATTTTTATATTTATGCAAATGAGCCTTTCTTAAGTACAACTGGGCGTGTTTAAAGTTAAGTCCAAGTGGGCGTGTATTGTGTGTGTACATCTGGGCGTTTTTACTTGTTTTACTAGCTGGGCGTTTTGAATAGAAGTGTATGATGCTGACGAATCAGCATCATCCACTTCTCTTCGTTAACACCCAGCTTCTGACAGTGCACAGACACACAGCGTGTTCTCGAGAGATCACGCTGTGACGTCACTTCCTGCCCCAGGTCCTGCATCATGTCGGACGAGCGAGGACACATCGGCACCAGGCGACGGAGGATACAGTTGATTCTGCAGCAGCATCGGCGTTTGCAGGTAAGTCGATGTAGCCTCTGTCGTCTGGTGCCGATGTGTCCTCGCTCGTCCGACACGATGCAGGACCTGGGGCAGGAAGTGACGTCACAGCGTGATCTCTCGAGAACACGCTGTGTGTCTGTGCACTGCCAGAAGCTGGGTGTTGACGAAGAGAAGTAGATGATGCTGATTCGTCAGCATCATACACTTCCATTCACAACGCCCAGCTAGTAAAACAAGTAAAAACGCCCAGATGTACACACACAATACACGCCCACTTGGAGTTTAACTTTAAACACGCCCAGTTGTACTTAAGAAAGGCTCATTTGCATAAATATAAAAATGGTCATAACTTGGCCAAAAATGCTCGTTTTTGAAAAAAAAAACACGTTACTGTAATCTACATTGCAGCGCCGATCTGCTGCAATACGAGATAGGGGTTTGAAAATCTGGTGACAGCCTCTTTAAAGGTTTAAAATAGGCTGGTCATTAAGGCATACCTCCCAACTTTTGAATTTGGAAAAGAGGGACATTTTTAAGCCACGCCCCTAACCACGCCCAATATCCCGCATAAACACATCAAACCACGGCCAGATTCTTCTGCAAATAACGCGCGCACCTTCTCACTGCGGATCTCTAGACTGTCTGGATATCACAGATATTATGGATCCGGTTATATCGTCTTTGTGTTACTTTTCCTATCCTTGGGTATAGCATTTGCTCATCACGGCGGCAGCAGCTGCAAGACAAACCAAAAGGCTGAGAACAATGAAAGTCAAGAGGGAGACCCTGTGGTTGATGACTTTTCAATTGACAGATAGCAGAGTTACATGATGGGGATTTTTTTTCCAGTTGTGTAACTCTGCTACCGGTCAATGGAAAAATCATCCACCAGAGCCCCCCTGTAGATTTCTCCACACACAGCCCCCCTGTAGATAGCGCCAGACACAGCCCCCCTGTAGATAGCTCCACACACAGCCCCCTGTAGATAGCGCCAGACACAGCCCCCTGTAGATGGCGTCAGACACAGCCCCCCTGTAGATAGCGCCAAACGCAGCCCCCCCTGTACATAGCGTCAGATACAGCCCCCTGTAGATAGTGCCACACACAGCCCCCCTGTAGATAGCGCCAGACACAGGCCTCCTGTAGATAGCGCCAGACACAGCCCCCCTGTACATAGCGCCAGATACAGCCCCCCTGTACATAGCGTCAGATACAGCCCCCTGTAGATAGTGCCACACACAGCCCCCTGTACATAGCACCACACACAGCCCCCCCTGTACATAGCGCCACACACAGCACCCCTGTAGATAGCGCCACACACAGCACCCCTGTAGATAGCGCCACACACAGCACCCCTGTAGATAGCGCCACACACAGCACCCCTGTAGATAGCTCCACACACAGTCCCCCTGTAGGTGCCACATTGCCGCCAGAGCGGAGAGCGGTAGCGGTAGGCTTTATTCACACGACAGGGTCTGAGTGTCGGCCAATAAAAACGTTTTTCCCGGCCGTTTTGCATTTGTTCCGATTCTGTTCCGGGTCGTGTTGCCGTTTTTAACGGCCGATTTTGACCCGTTTTGCATCCGTTTTTTTCCCTGTCCGTTTTAAAATCGGATGAATTTCATTTAAATTTGTTGCCACACACAGCCCTCTGTAGATAATGCCACAGCCCCGCTGGTAGGTAATGCCACCCAGCCCCCTGTAGGTAATGCCACCCAGCCCCCAGTAGGTAATGCCACACACAGCCCCCCTGGTAGGTAATGCCACACACAGCCCCCCTGGTAGGTAATGCCACACAGCCCCCCTGTAGGTAATGCCACCCAGCCCCCTGTAGGTAATTCCACCCAGCCCCCTGTAGGTAATGCCACCCAGCTCCCTGCAGGTAATGCCACCCAGCCCCCTGCAGGTAATGCCACCCAGCCCCCTGCAGGTAATGCCACCCAGCCCCCTGCAGGTAATGCCACCCAGCCCCTTGTAGGTTGCACCCACCCCCCCCTCCCAGGAGAAGTCACTGACTTCAATGTCCATATATGGACAGTGTAGTCACTGACTTCTCCTGGAGAGGAATCCCCGGCCACAGGGTCGGGGATTCCGCTTCAGAAGTGAGTGACGTCACTGTGTCCATATATGGACAGTGTGGTCACTCACTTCTTCTGTAGCGGAATCCCAAGCCACGGGGTCGGGGATTCCGCTTCACAAGTGAGTGACGTCACTGTGTCCATATATGGACTGTGTAGTCACTCACTTCTCCTGTAGCGGAATCACCAATCCCCGGCCGGGGATTAGGGATCCGACTCCTACAGGGAACAAAAAAAGACCCTCCTCCTCCTCCTCACATGCACTCTGCACTGTGAGGAGGAGGAGAGAGAGAGCGCGAGCGACGGAAGACACGGCCGTCACTCGGGACACATGCGGTGATGGCCGTCTATTACCTGGCCCCATAGACTTCTATGGGGACCGGGTAAATGGCCGAAAATAGGGCATGTCCCATGGGTCGTGTGAATAGCCCCATCACTGACCGTCAGAAGAAGGCAGGAGTCTTGCAGCGGAGTTCTCACTGGTGTCAATGCCGGCCTGGGAGTGAACTAGTCCAGTCACCTGACCGGTGAGGTCAGGTGACAGGTCAGGTGACTCGACTGGTCCACTCACGGGCCGGCATCGATCCCAGTGAGAACACCGCCGCACGACTCCTGCCTTCTTCTGATCACTGCTGCAGTCAGCAGCGATTAGCTGTTCTGATGCAGCGCCTAGCGGGACATTTACAGACCGCCCGGGACGGCGGGACAGCGGTGAGAAACCAGGACTGTCCCGCCGGATCCGTAACGGTTGGGAGTTATGATTAAGGGGTTAAGATCCCACATGTTTTTGTTTTCTTCGTGTTGGCACGCTGGAACGTATAATTTGAGGTCTTGTTTTTTTATGGGACAAGTTGTACTTTATCTATTATTTTGGGTTACAGAAACAGCCGAGCACAGCAAGCTTTGCTTTTTCCGTTATTCCCGGCCAGGGGCGGGCTGAGCCACGGGGCAGGGGAGCATGTGCCCTCTGGGCCAGTCCCCCAGTAGGTGTCTATGGCCACCTGGAACTTTGGCGCAGTTCTTTTTTTTGTTTTGTTAATAAGCTACTGCACTGCAGGTACATTAGGCTGGATGGAGGAAGGAGAAGTACGTGCCTGAATCTTCTTCCCTAATGTGCCTCATAAGTGAGTTGTCCAGCAGCAATAAGGATAAGTGGCTGCCAGGGGCAGACTGGCAATGTACTTGGCAGGAAACTTTCCCAGTGGGCCAGCTGCTCCACTGATCAGGTGCTGCACTAATGCTCTCCTGTACAGTCCTGCATACATCTGTAGATGTGGGACTGAACCATGATATGAAGCAATCCCCACATACACAGATGTATGCAGAGGCCGCCGCTCCACAGTCTGCTTGTTGCTGTGACTGCAGGACCTGTGGAAAGAACATCACATGACTATCACGTGATCAAAGGTCCTTGAGTCACAGCAACTTCCAGACTCCTGACAGATGAGAACGATTCCTGAGGAAGGTAAGTGTTCTATAAAGTGTGTGTGTGTGTGTGTGTGTGTGTTGAGAGACTGAGTGCTGTGTGTGTATATTTGTGTGTTGTGAGACTAATTGCTGTATGTGTTACGCAGGGGCGTAGATGGGAGGGGACTGCTGGGCCCTTGGAGACTAGACTGCCTGCAAACAGTGGGGACAGACAGGGAACTGTTAGTCAGAAGCAGCTTATGTTTTTCAGTGCACTTTTAGGCCCTGTTCACACGTGTTTTATGCAGGCAGAAAATTCTGCCTGGAAAAATCGGCTCCGTTTTTTTTTAAGTGGTTTTGCACCACAGGCATTTTTTGCGGCGTTTTTTTTATCTCTTCAACAGGCAAAAGAAAAAACCGTGAGCGTTTTTGTGCCATAAAACGCGTCAAAAAACGCTGCGGCTGCTCACTGCATTTTTTTCCGTCTGACATTGATCTAAATGGGGTTTTTGAGGCGGAAAACGCATCAAGATAGGGCATGTCGCTTCTTTTTCCCACAAGTTTTTTTCCGCTCGCGGGAAAAAAAACGCCTCCACCTGCCATTGAAATCAATGGGAGGCAATTTCAGCAATATTTTCCACGGCAAAAACCGTGTAAAAAAAAAACTAAGTGTGAACAGGGCCTTAAAGGGGTTGTCCAGCTTTTATTTGATTTTTTTATTTGTAGGATAGAAAATCCTAATTTTCTAATAAATTCTGCTCACATACCTTTCTCAGGGTACGTTCACACGGCCTATTTTCGGCCGTTTTTCGGGCCGTAAATACCTGAAAAACTGCCAAAATATCGGAAGCAGAACGCCTCCAATCATCTGCCCATTGATTTCATTGGGAAAAACGGCGTTCTGTACCGACGGGCCGTTTTTTTACGCGGCCGTTGTGAAAAAGAGCCGCGTAAAAAAACGGCCGTGAAAAAGAAGTGCAGGTCACTTCTTGGGACTTTTGGAGCCGTTTTTCATAGACTATTGAAAACAGCTCCAAAAGCAACTGTAAAAAAACGCCACGAAAATCGCGAGCTGCTTAAAAAACGTCTGAAGGTCAGGAGCGGTTTTCCCTTGAAAACAGCTCCGTATTTTCCCTGTCCGTGGAATCCATGGGCTATGTGAATAGGAGTAATGGTGGAATATTGATGAACTACTTCACTGTGCCTGTGTTTACTGTCTCTAGATGATTTATAAAATGGCTGCCTGTCTCTAGGTGGTCATGTTAATAAAGTTAAATAAAAAAAATAAACACAACACACATGAGAAGAATGTAAGAGCTGCTCCTCACAGACACTGGCAGGCATGATGATGAGATGTCGCTGTAGGCTGAAATACTTTATAACTTCTGCGCCTCAATAATCTACTATTCACCTGTTATATACATGGACAGCGTTACCTGAATGCCAGGGGTCACATGACTAGAGACAACTGCACTGATATAAGAAAGGTACCGTATGTCAGCAGAATTTTAAATACATGTATATTAGGAAACTGTATGATTTCCTATTCTATAAATTAATTAATAAAACAAATTACAAGTGGACAACGCTTTTAAGCCCCTATGAAAAACCCTGTCATATCTTCAGTGTGGTGTATTTTAAAGGGTCTGTCAGCTCTCCTGTGTGGTGTAGTATAGAGGACCTGTCAGCTCTGCTGTGTGGTGTAGTATAGAGGACCTGTCAGCTCTGCTGTGTGGTGTAGTATAGAGGATCTGTCCGCTCTGCTGTGTGGTGTAGTATAGAGGACCTGTCAGCTCTGCTGTGTGGTGTAGTATAGAGGATCTGCCAGCTCTCCTGTGTGGTGTAGTATAGAGGATCTGGCGGCTCTACTGTATTGTGTTGTTTAAAGGAGATGTCTTCTCTCTTCTGTGGTGTAGTATTGAGGAGCTGGCGGCTCTGCTGTGTGGTGTAGTAAAGAGATCCTGTCAGCTCTGCTGTGTAGTGTAGTATAGAGGATCTGTCCGCTATCCTGTGTGGTGTAGTATAGAGGATCTGTCAGCTCTCCTGTGTGTAGTATAGAGGATCTGTTAGCTCTCCTGTGTGGTGTAGGATAGAGGATCTGTCAGTTCTCCTGTGTGGTGTAGTATAGAGGATCTGTCAGCTCTCCTGTGTGGTGTAGTATAGAGGATCTGTCAGTTCTCCTGTGTGGTGTAGTATAGGGGATCTGCCAGTTGTCCTGTGTGGTGTAGTATAGAGGATCTCTCAGCTCTCCTGTGTGGTGTAGTATGAGGACATGTTTGCTCTACTATGTGGTGTAGTATAGTAGAGTCGTCAGCTCTCCTGTGAGGTGTAGTATAGAGGAGCTGTCAGCTCTCCTGTGTGGTGTAGTATAGAGGATCTGCCAGTTCTCCTGTGTGGTGTAGTATAGAGGATCTGCCAGTTCTCCTCTGTGGTGTAGTATAGAGGATCTGTCCGCTCTCCTGTGTGGTGTAGTATAGAGGATCTGTCAGCTCTCCTGTGTGGTGTAGTATAGATGTCAGCTCTCCTGTGTGGTATAGTATAGAGGATCTGTCAGCTCTCCTGTGTGGTGTAGTATAGAGGATCTGTCAGTTCTCCTGTGTGGTGTAGTATAGAGGATCTGCCAGTTCTCCTGTGTGGTGTAGTATAGAGGATCTGTCCGCTCTCCTGTGTGGTGTAGTATAGAGGATCTGTCAGCTCTCCTGTGTGGTGTAGTATAGAGGATCTGTCAGCTCTCCTGTGTGGTGTAGTATAGAGGATCTGTCAGCTCTCCTGTGTGGTGTAGTATAGAGGATCTGTCAGCTCTCCTGTGTGGTGTAGTATAGAGGATCTGTCAGCTCTCCTGTGTGGTGTAGTATAGAGGCTCTGTCAGCTCTCCTGTGTGGTATAGTATAGAGGATCTGTCAGCTCTCCTGTGTGGTATAGTATAGAGGAGCTGTCAGCTCTCTTGTGTGGTGTAGTATAGAGGATCTGTCAGTTCTCCTGTGTGGTGTAGTATAGAGGACCTGTCAGTTCTCCTGTGTGGTATAGTATAGAGGATCTGTCAGTTCTCCTGTGTGGTGTAGTATAGAGGACCTGTCAGTTCTCCTGTGTGGTGTAGTATAGAGGACCTGTCAGTTCTCCTGTGTGGTGTAGTATAGAGGACCTGTCAGTTCTCCTGTGTGGTGTAGTATAGAGGATCTGTCAGCTCTCCTGTGTGGTGTAGTATAGAGGACCTGTCAGCTCTCCTGTGTGGTGTAGTATACAGGATCTGTCAGCTCTCCTGTGTGGTGTAGTATAGAGGATCTGTCAGTTCTCCTGTGTGGTGTAGTATAGAGGATCTGTCAGTTCTCCTGTGTGGTGTAGTATAGAGGATCTGTCAGCTCTCCTGTGTGGTGTAGTATAGGGGATCTGTCAGCTCTGCTGTGTGGTGTAGTATAGAGGATCTGTCAGTTCTCGTGTGTGGTGTAGTATAGAGGATCTGTCAGCTCTCCTGTGTGGTGTAGTATAGAGGAGATGTTAGCTCTCCTGTGTGGGGTAGTATAGAGGATCTGTCAGCTCTCCTGTGTGGTGTAGTATAGAGGATCTGTCAGTTCTCCTGTGTGGTGTAGTATAGAGGATCTGCCAGTTGTCCTGTGTGGTGTAGTATAGAGGATCTCTCAGCTCTCCTGTGTGGTGTAGTATGAGGACATGTTTGCTCTCCTATGTGGTGTAGTATAGAGGATCTGTCAGCTCTCCTGTGTGTAGTATAGAGGATCTGTTAGCTCTGCTATGTGGCGTAGTATAGAGGATCTGTGAGCTCTCCTGTGTGGCGTAGTATAGAGGATCTGTTAGCTCTCCTGTGTGGTGTAATATAGAGGATATCTCAGCTCTCCTGTGTGGTGTAGTATAGAGGATCTGTCAGCTCTCCTGTGTGGTGTAGTATAGAGGACCTGTCAGCTCTCCTGTGTGGTGTAGAATAGAAGATCGCCAGTTCTCCTGTGTGTCGTATAGAGGATCTGTTAGCTCTGCTATGTGGTGTAGTATAGAGGATATGTCAGCTCTCCTGTGTGGTGTAGTGTGGAGGACCTGTCAGCTCTGCTGTGTGGTGTAGTATAGAGGATCTGTCAGTTCTCCTGTGTGGTGTAGTATAGAGGATCCGTCAGCTCTCCTGTGTGGTGTAGTATAGAGGAGATGTTAGCTCTCCTGTGTGGTGTAGTATAGAGGATCTGTCAGCTCTCCTGTGTGGTGTTGTATAGAGGATCTGTCAGCTCTCCTGTGTGGTGTAGTATAGAGGATCTGTCAGCTCTCCTGTGTGGTGTTATATAGAGGATCTGTCAGCTCTCCTGTGTGGTGTAGTATAGAGGATCTGTCAGCTCTCCTGTGTGGTGTAGTATAGAGGATCTGTCAGTTCTCCTGTGTGGTGTAGTATAGAGGATCTGTCAGTTCTCATGTGTGGTGTAGTATAGAGGATCTGTCAGCTCTCCTGTGTGGTGTAATATAGAGGATATCTCAGCTCTCCTGTGTGGTGTAGTATAGAGGATCTGTCAGCTCTCCTGTGTGGTGTAATATAGAGGATATCTCAGCTCTCCTGTGTGGTGTAGTATAGAGGATCTGTCAGCTCTCCTGTGTGGTGTAGTATAGAGGACCTGTCAGCTCTCCTGTGTGGTGTAGAATAGAAGATCGCCAGTTCTCCTGTGTGTCGTATAGAGGATCTGTTAGCTCTGCTATGTGGTGTAGTATAGAGGATATGTCAGCTCTGCTGTGTGGTGTAGTGTGGAGGACCTGTCAGCTCTGCTGTGTGGTGTAGTATAGAGGATCTGTCAGTTCTCCTGTGTGGTGTAGTATAGAGGATCCGTCAGCTCTCCTGTGTGGTGTAGTATAGAGGAGATGTTAGCTCTCCTGTGTGGTGTAGTATAGAGGATCTGTCAGCTCTCCTGTGTGGTGTTGTATAGAGGATCTGTCAGCTCTCCTGTGTGGTGTTGTATAGAGGATCTGTCAGCTCTCCTGTGTGGTGTAGTATAGAGGATCTGTCAGCTCTCCTGTGTGGTGTAGTATAGAGGATCTGTCAGTTCTCCTGTGTGGTGTAGTATAGAGGATCTGTCAGCTCTCCTGTGTGGTGTAGTATAGAGGATCTGTCAGCTCTGCTGTGTGGTGTAGTATAGAGGATCTGTCAGTTCTCGTGTGTGGTGTAGTATAGAGGATCTGTCAGCTCTCCTGTGTGGTGTAGTATAGAGGAGATGTTAGCTCTCCTGTGTGGTGTAGTATAGAGGATCTGTCAGCTCTCCTGTGTGGTGTAGTATAGAGGATCTGTCAGCTCTCCTGTGTGGTGTAGTATAGAGGATCTGTCAATTCTCCTGTGTGGGGTAGTATAGAGGATCTGTCAGTTCTGTGTGGTGTAGTATAGAGGATCTGTCAGCTCTCCTGTGTTGTGTAGTATAGAGGATCTGTCAGCTCTCCTGTGTGGTGTAGTATAGAGGATCTGTCAGCTCTCCTGTGTGGTGTAGTATAGAGGATCTGTCAGCTCTCCTGTGTGGTGTAGTATGGAGGATCTGTCAGTTCTCCTGTGTGGGGTAGTATAGAGGATCTGTCAGTTCTGTGTGGTGTAGTATAGAGGATCTGTCAGCTCTCCTGTGTGGTGTAGTATAGAGGATCTGTCAGTTCTCCTGTGTGGTGTAGTATAGAGGATCTGTCAGTTCTCCTGTGTGGTGTAGTATAGAGGATCTGTCAGTTCTCCTGTGTGGTGTAGTATAGAGGATCTGTCAATTCTTCTGTGTGGGGTAGTATAGAGGATCTGTCAGTTCTGTGTGGTGTAGTATAGAGGATCTGTCAGCTCTCCTGTGTGGTGTAGTATAGAGGATCTGTCAGCTCTCCTGTGTGGTGTAGTATAGAGGAGATGTTAGCTCTCCTGTGTGGTGTAGTATAGAGGATCTGTCAGCTCTCCTATGTGGTGTAGTATAGAGGATCTGTCAGCTCTCCTGTGTGGTGTAGTATAGAGGATCTGTCAATTCTCCTGTGTGGGGTAGTATAGAGGATCTGTCAGTTCTGTGTGGTGTAGTATAGAGGATCTGTCAGCTCTCCTGTGTGGTGTAGTATAGAGGATCTGTCAGCTCTCCTGTGTGGTGTAGTATAGAGGAGATGTTAGCTCTCCTGTGTGGTGTAGTATAGAGGATCTGTCAGCTCTCCTGTGTGGTGTAGTATAGAGGATCTGTCAGTTCTCCTGTGTGGTGTAGTATAGTGGATCTGTCAGTTCTCCTGTGTGGTGTAGTATAGAGGATCTGTCAGCTCTCCTGTGTGGTGTAGTATAGAGGATCTGTCAGCTCTGCTGTGTGGTGTAGTATAGAGTATCTGTCAGTTCTCGTGTGTGGTGTAGTATAGAGGATCTGTCAGCTCTCCTGTGTGGTGTAGTATAGAGGAGATGTTAGCTCTCCTGTGTGGTGTAGTATAGAGGATCTGTCAGCTCTCCTGTGTGGTGTAGTATAGAGGATCTGTCAGCTCTCCTGTGTGGTGTAATATAGAGGATCTGTCAATGCTCCTGTGTTGGGTAGTATAGAGGATCTGTCAGTTCTCCTGTGTGGTGTAGTATAGAGGATCTGTCAGCTCTCCTGTGTGGTGTAGTATAGAGGATCTGTCAGCTCTCCTGTGTGGTGTAGTATAGAGGAGATGTTAGCTCTCCTGTGTGGTGTAGTATAGAGGATCTGTCAGCTCTCCTGTGTGGTGTTGTATAGAGGATCTCTCAGCTCTCCTGTGTGGTGTTGTATAGAGGATCTGTCAGCTCTCCTGTGTGGTGTAGTATAGAGGATCTGTCAGCTCTCCTGTGTGGTGTAGTATAGAGGATCTGTCAGTTCTCCTGTGTGGTGTAGTATAGAGGATGTGTCAGTTCTCCTGTGTGGTGTAGTATAGAGGATCTGTCAGCTCTCCTGTGTGGTGTAGTATAGAGGATCTGTCAGCTCTGCTGTGTGGTGTAGTATAGAGGATCTGTCAGTTCTCCTGTGTGGTGTAGTATAGAGGATCTGTCAGCTCTGCTGTGTGGTGTAGTATAGAGGATCTGTCAGTTCTCCTGTGGTGTAGTATAGAGGAGATGTCATCTCTCCTATGTGGTGTTGTATAGAGAATTTGTCATCTCCCCTGTGTGGTGTAGTATCAAGGATCTGTCAGCTCTGCTGTGTGGTATAGTATAGAGTAGCGTGGGGTTAGGGTCAGTTCACACATTGCGTAAATACGGGTTATACCGGTATTGTAATACCTGTATTATGCTGCAGAAAATCCGCAGTATAATACAGTAGCAGCAGAGTGGATGAGATAAAACAACTCTCATCCACACGCTACGTAAATACTGAGCGGAAAAAACTGACCTGCGGTGCAGAATTTTATTCCGCAGCATGTCAATTGTATTTGCGTAAACGCTGCTTATTTGTT
Source organism: Rhinoderma darwinii (assembly GCF_050947455.1). NCBI lineage: Eukaryota > Metazoa > Chordata > Amphibia > Anura > Rhinodermatidae > Rhinoderma > Rhinoderma darwinii. The sequence continues at coordinate 557,169,668 of NC_134687.1, read as the reverse complement.
GTGGATTTTCCCCATTGAATTCACTGGGGAGGTAAAACCCACAACAAATAGCAGCAGGGGCGTAGCTAAAGGCTCATGGGCTCTAGTGCAAGAATTCAGCTTGGGCCCCCTACCACTCCCCAACACCATCAAACCCCTGCCCGCGCCTATGCCCAGCCGCCTTGCCCAACTATCCCCATGGATGCCCCCACAGTATAATACCCCCATAGCTTCCTCCTCGGTATAATGCTGCCACACAGTATAATGCTCCCCATAGCTTCCCCCACACACTATAATGCCCCATAATATAATGCCTCCATAGTATTATGCTCCCCATAGCTGCCCCATACAATATAATGCTCCCCATATCTGTCCCCCTCACAGTATAATGCCCCCATAGCTGCCCCCACAGTATAATACTCCCCATAGTATAAAGCCCCCCATAGCTGCCCCCACAGTATAATGCTCCCCATAGTATAATGCTCCCCATAGCTGCCCCCACAGTATAATGCCCCCCATAGCTGCCCCCACATTATCATGCTCCCCATAGTATAATGCCCCCATAGCTGCCCCCTCACAGTATAATGCCCCCTATAGCTGCCCCCACATTATAATGCTCCCCATAGTATAATGCTCCCCATAGTATAATGCTCCCCATACCTGCCACCACAGTATAATGCTCCTCATAGCTGCCGCACAGTATAATGCTCCCCATAGTATACTGCTGCCCAAAGCTGCCCCCTCACAGTATAATGCCCCCCCATAGCTGCCCCACAGTATAATGCTCCCCATAGCTGCCCCCACAGTATAAGGCCCCCCTTGATGCCCCATACAGTAAAATGCTCCTATAGCTGCCACCATATCAGCCCCCATACCCAGTATAATGCCCCCATATGTGCCTAATAAAAAATAATAACATAATTACTTACCTATCCCTATTCCCATGGCATGTGGATGATCCTTCTCCAGTCTGTGCTTTGGTCCACGGCCCGGTGGTTGGGGATCACTGGTATAGAGGAGCTGTCAGCTGTCCTGTATGGTGTAGTTTAGAGGAGATGTCTGCTCTCTTCTGTGGTGTTATATAGAGGATCTGTCATCTCTCCTATGTGGTGTAGTATAGAGGAGTCGTCCGCTCTCCTGTGTGGTGTAGTGCAGAGGATCTGTCAGCTCTCCTGTGAGGTGTAGTATAGAGGATCTGTCAGCTCTCCTGTGTGGTGTAGTATAGAGATGTCAGCTCTGCTGTGTGGTGTAGTATAGAGGATCTGTCAGCTCTCCTGTATGGTGTAGTTTAGAGGAGATGTCTGCTCTCTTCTGTAGTGTTATATAGAGGATCTGTCAGCTCTCCTTTGTGGTGTAGTATGGAGATGTCAGCTCTGCTGTGTGGTGTAGTATAGAGGAGCTGTCAGCTCTCCTGTATGGTGTAGTTTAGAGGAGATGTTTGCTCTCTTCTGTGGTGTAGTATAGAGGATCTGTCAGCTCTCCTGTGAGGTGTAGTATAGAGATATCAGCTCTGCTATGTGGTGTAGTATAGAGATGTCAGCTCTGCTGTGTGGTGTAGTATAGAGGATCTGTCAGCTCTGCTGTGTGGTGTAGTATAGAGGAGATGTTCGCTCTCCTGTGTGGTGTATAGAGGACGACTTACAGTGGATATAAAAAGTCTACACACCCCTGTTAAAATGCCAGTTTTTTTTAATGTTATAAAATCAGTCCAAGATTAACCCGTTAGTGACCGGCCCATGGTGTTTCTACGTCGGTCACTAACGGGCCTTATTCCGATGCCATAGACTTTTTACGTCGCGGCATCGGAATAAGTAAACAGAGCAGGGAGCTGTCAAATCTCCCTGCTCTCAGCTGCCAGAGGCAGCTGAGGACTGGGGGCGTCCCTGCTCTGCCGGGTGAGATCGATATTAGTATCGATCTCACCCGTTTAACCCCTCAGATGCGGTGCTCAATAGCGAGCACCACATCTGAGTGGTTTTGGAGAGAGGGAGGGAGCTCCCTCTCTCCCCCACCGACACCCGGCGATACGATCGCCGAGTGTCTGTGTCTCTAATGGCAGCCGGGGGTCTAATAAAGGCCCCCAGGTCTGCCTGGAGTGAATGCCTGCTAGATCATGCCGCAGGCATGGCCTAGCAGATGCCTGTCCGTGTTAAACGGCCAGGCAGTAATACACTGCAATACAAAAGTATTGCAGTGTATTATAATAGCGATCGCAGAATCGCATATTATAGTCCCCTAATGGGACTAGTAAAAAAGTGAAAAAAAAGTTTAATAAAGTTAATTAAAAAAAAATGTGAGAAAAAATGAAAAACCCAGCTTTTCCCCTTACAAACTGCTTTACTATTAAAAAAAACAAAATAAAGTTAAAAAGTTACACATATTTGGTATCGCCGCGTCCGTAACGACCCCGACTATAAATCTATTACATTATTTAACCCGCACGGTGAACGCCGTAAAAAAAATAATAAAAAACTATGGAAAAATTGCTGTTTTCTGTGAATACTGACTTTAAAAAAATGTGATAAAAAGTGATCAAAAAGTCGCATCTACTCCAAAATGGTACCAATAAAATCTACAAGTCGTCCCGCAAAAAAAAAGCCCTCATACAACCGCATCGGTGAAAAAATAAAAACGTTACGGCTCTTCAAATATGGAGACACAAAAACAAATCGTTTAGAAAAAAAAGCGTTTTTACTGTGTAAAAGTAGTAAAACATACAAAAACTATACAAATTTGGTATCGTTGCAATCGTAACAACCCGCTGAATAAAGTTATTGTGTTATTTATACCACACGGTAAACCCGCGTAGATTTAGGATGCAAAAAAGAGTGGCGAAATTTCAGATTTTTTTCTATTCCCCCCCAAAAAAAAGTTAATAAAAGTTAATAAAAGTTAATCAATAAATAATATGTCCCCCAAAATGGTGCTATTAAAAAATACAACTCGTCCCGCAAAAAACAAGACCTTATACAGCTATGTCGACGCAAAAATAAAAACGTTATAGCTCTTGGAATGCGACGATTGAAAAACGTAAAAAATAGCCTGGTCAGTAAGGTCCAAAATAGGCTGGTCATTAAGGGGTTAATCATTTCAGAACTTTTTCCACCTTTAAAGAGGCTCTGTCACCAGATTCTCAAACCCCTATCTCCTATTGCATGTGATCAGCGCTGCAATGTAGATAACAGTAAAAATAAATTTTTTTTAAAACTTTCATTTTTGGCCAAGTTATGAGCTATTTTATATATATATATATATATATATATATATATATGCAAATGAGGTTTGAAATGGACAACTGGGCGTTTTTTTTTCCGTTATGTCCAACTGGGCGTGTATTGTGTTTTTAACTGGGCGTGTTTACGTGTATGACGCTGACCAATCAGTGACCAGTCAGCGTCATACACTCCTCTCCATTCATTTACACAGCAGCGATGTGCAGCCACATAAACAGAGATTAACGTTAATCAAGTGTCCTGATAATGAATACACATGAAATCCAGCCTGGACGTCATGTGTATTCAGAATCCTGACACTTCTGAATCTTTTCTGTGAGATTTCTAGCAAGGGAAACGAAATCTCGCGAGATTACGGAGGTAAACGAGATTTCGTTTCACTTGCTGGAAATCTCAAAGAAAAGATTCAGAAGTGTCAGGATTCTGAATACACATGACGTCCAGGCTGGATTTCATGTGTATTCATTATAAGGACACTGGATTAACGTTAATCTCTGTTTCGGTGGCTGCACATCGCTGCTGTGTAAATCAATGGAGATGAGTGTATGATGCTGACTGCTCACTGATTGGTCAGCGTCATACACGTAAACACGCCTACTTAAAAACACAATACACGCCCAGTTGGACATAACGAAAAAAACACGCCCAGCTGTCCATTTCAAACCTCATTTGCATATATATAAAATAGCTCATAACTTGGCCAAAAATGAACGTTTTAAAAAAAACAAAAACGTTACTGTTATCTACATTGCAGCGCCGATCACATGCAATAGGAGATAGGGATTTGAGAATCTGGTGACAGAGCCTCTTTAATGTGACCCATTATCTGTGCAATTGTATTGAAAAACAAATTGAAAACTTTTAGGGTGGAAAAATATAGATAAAAAATAATGTGGTTGCATAAATATACACACCCTTAAACTAATACTTTCTTGAATTACCCTTTGACTTTATGACAGCATTCAGTCATTTTGGGTAGAAGTCTATCAGCATGGCACATCTTGACTTGGCAATTGTTGCCCACTTTTCCTCGAAAAAGCGCTCCAAATCTGTCAGATTGCTAAGGCATCTCCTGTTTACAGCCCTCTTCAGGTAACCCCACAGATTTTCAATGGGATTCAGGTCTGGGCCATTCCAAAACTTTGATCTTCTGGTGTAGCCATTCTTTTGTTGATTTGGAGGTATGCTTTGGGTCGTTGTCGTGCTGAAAGGTGAAATTCCTCTTCATCTTCAGCTTTTTAGCAGACGTCTGCAGGTCTTGTGCCAATATTGACTGATATATGGAACTGTTCATAATTCCCTTCACCTAGACTAAAGCCCCAGTTCCAGCTGCAGAAAGACAGATCCAAAGTATAAGGGTATGTTCACACGGCAGCCTCCGTTATGGCTGAAATTACGGAGCTGTTTTCAGGAGAAAACAGCTCCGGAATTTCAGACGTAATGGCATGTGCAGGCACTTTTCGCTGCGTCCATTACGGACGTAATTGGAGCTGTTTTTCCATGGAGTCAAGGGAAAATGGCTCCAATTACATCTCAAGAAGTGACTGGTACTACTTTGACGCGGGCGTCTTTTTTACGTAAAAAAAATGACCGCCGGCACAGAACATCGTAAAACCCATTCAAATTAATGGGCAGATGTTTGCTGCCGCTTTGGAGCCGTATTTTCGGGCGTAATTCGTGGCTAAAACGCCCGAATTACGTCCGTAAATAGGGTGTGTGAACCCAGCCTCAATCTGCCTCCACCATGCTTCACTGGTGTTCTTTTGGTGATGTGCAGTGTTGGCTTTGCGCCAAACATACCTTTTGGAATTATGGCCAAAAAGCTCAACCTTGGTCTCATCAGACCATAACACGTTTTACCCTTTCACCTATGATAGCACCCCTGGAGAGACATCCCATTCGCTGGACAAGAAGCCTGACGATATAAAAAAGGACACACCTCTCCACACACCCAGTCAGGTTTCCTGTCCTCTGGATGGGATTGTTCTGATGGCAAGACACTCTCCAGGATTGCAGACCCTCCAGCAGGTACTCAACTTTGTTCCTGGAGGTGTTCTGAGGGTATAAGTCTCTTAGGGAGCAACCCGTAGTCTGGGGCTGGTATCTCCCTCCTCTCTCGGTCACCGCTTCCCTCTACGGAGGTGGAAGATTCCCGCCTCGGGTGGAGTCTCCTCTGGGGGGAGACACTCTCCTGCTCACAGTGACCACTTCCGGTCGCGCTGCACGTCACTTCCGGTGGGAAGGATGCGCGGACGTCCCAGGAAGCGGTGCTCCGGCGGCCCATGTTGGGAGGAGGGGCTACAGCGGGTCATGGCCTGGGTGCCTCCAAAGCCAATCCTAGGCCTATTTCTAGCCCTGAACCAGAACGGCTCCTTCTCCAGGAGAAGCAGCAGGACGCGTGGAACAACCTGAGCGATCAGACCCAGGAAGTTCCTCCAGTCCGGTACTTAGACGGCATGGGATCTTCTAGGAAACATGGTAGGACAGACCTTTTGTTCATATTATTAACTCTGTCCTTCCTTGTATATTGCATGTTTTCCTAGGTCAGAGAGGGTCCCAGGAAAAAAGTGGACAAGGCTCACAACAAAGAATGTGCCGTATGTAGTAAGAAGCTGGCAGCCTCTTATCAAAAACGGTTATGCCAACCTTGTTTGGATAAGATCCTGGCAGAAGAATCCCCTAGCCTTGCCTCTAGCATAAGGGATATAGTACGTACAGAGGTTAAGAGCTCCCTTAGATCCCTCAGAAGGAATCATGATCGTCCTAGCACCTCGTCTGGCAAGACTCGGCAGGTTCTAGGTGTTTCTAATTCCTCTAGCGGAGAGGAGGAATTTGAGGAGGAAGGGGAGCTGGGCTCCTCCGAGTTTTCCTCTGACGAGGATGGGGCAGGGTAGAACTTGTTCCCAGCAGAGGACGTGGACCAACTCCTCAAGGCAATCCGGGCCACAATGAATATCGATGACCCCAAGGAACCCAGGTCTGTTCAGGACATTATGTTTGAGGGCCTGGGTCCCAGGAAACAGAGGACTTTTCCTGTTCACGGGAATATATCCAGCCTCATTAAGAGGGAATGGAAGAACCCTGACAGGAAATTAGGCATTCCCAAGATTTTAACCCCTTAAGGACACAGCCTGTTTTGGCCTTCAGGACACAGCCAATTTTTTCAAATCTGACATGTTTCACTTTATGTGGTAATAACTTCGGACTGCTTTTACCTATCCAAGCGATTCTGAGATTGTTTTCTCGTGACACATTGGACTTTATGTTACTGGCAAAATTTGCTCGATACATTAAGTATTTAATTGTGAAAAACACAAAAATTTAGCAAAAAGCATTTTTCTAAATTTATATGTATCTGCTTGGAAGACAGATATTAATACCACACAAAATTGTTGCTAATTAACATCACCCATATGTCTACTTTAGATTGGCATTGTTTTTAGAACATCCTTTTATTTTTTCTATGACATCACAAGGCTTAGAACTTTAGCAGCAATTTCTCACATTTTCAAGAAAATTTCAAAAGGCTATTTTTACAGGGACCAGTTCAGTTGTGAAGTGGATTTTAGGGCCTTATATATTAGAAAACTTCGATAAGTCACCCCATTTTAAAAACTTCACCCCTCAAAGTATTCAAAACAGCATTTAGAAAGTTTCTTAACCCTTTAGATGTTTCACAGGAATTAGGGCAAAGTAGATGTGACATTTTCAAATTTCTTTTCATTTTTTGCAGAAATTCATTTTTCATCTATTTTTTTTGAAACACAGAAAGTTTTACCAGAGAAACGCAACTCAATATCTGTTGCCCAGATTCTGCAGTTTTTAGAAATACCCTACATGTGGCCCTAGTGCACTTATTGACTGAAGCACAGGCCTCAGAAACAAAGGAGCACCTAGAGGATTTTGGGGCCTCCTTTTTATTAGAAAATATTTTCGGCACCATGTCGGGTCTGAAAGGCTCTTGCGGCGCCAAAACAGTGGAAATCCCCCAAAAGTGACCCCATTTTGTAAACTATACCCCTTGAGGAAATTATCTAGGGGTATAGTGAGCATTTTGACCCCGCAGGTTTTTTGCCGAAATTATTGGAAGTAGGCAGTGAAAATGAAAATCTACATTCTTTCAAAGAAAATGTAGGTTTAGCTAATTTTTTCTAAGGACTAAAAGGAGAAAATGCACCACTACTTTTGTAAAGCAATTTCTCCCGAGTAAAACAATACCCCGCATGTGGTCATAAAAGGCTGTTTGGACACACGGCAGGGCTTAGAAGGGAAAGAGCGCCATTTGGCTTTTGGAGCTCAAATTTAGCAGGAATGGTTTGCGGAGACCATGTCTCATTTGCAAAGCCCCTAAGGGACCAAAACAGTGAATTCACCAAAAAAGTGACTCCATTTAGGAAACTACACCCCTTGAAGAATCCATCTAGGGGTGTAGTGAGCATTTTGAACCCACAGGCGTTTCATAGATTTTATTAGAATTGGGAAGTGAAGATAAAAAAAATCCTTTTTTTCCAATAAGACGTAGCTTTAGCTCAAAATTTTTCATTTTCTCAACAAATAAAGGAATAAAAGAACCCCAACATTTGTAAAGCAACTTCTCTGGAGTATGGCAATACCCCATTTGTGGTCATAAACTGCTGTTTGGGCACACGGCAAGGATCAGAAGAGAAGGAGCGCCATTTGGCTTTTGTAGCACAGATTTTGCTGCATTGGTTTATTGACACCATGTCACTTTTGCAAAGCTCCTAAGGTACCAGTACAGTGGAAACTCCCCAAAAGTGACTCGATTCATGAAACTACACCCCTTGAGGAATTCGTTTATGGGTTGAAGTGAGCATTTTGACCCCACAGATGTTTCATAGATTTTATTAGAATTGGGCAGTGAAAATAAAAAAAATCCTTTTTCTTCAATAAGACGTAGTTTTAGCTGAAAATGTTTCATTTTCTCAACAAATAAATGAAAAAAAGCACCCCAACACTTGTAAAGCAACTTCTCCTGTGTACGGCAATACCACACATGTGGTCATAAACTGCTGTTTGGGCACAGAGTAGGGCTCAGAAGGGAAGGAGCGCCATTTGGCTTTTGGAGTGCAGATTTTGCTGGATTGGTTTCTGGGCGCTATGTCGCATTTGCAAGGTACCTGTGGGACCAAAACAGTGGATACCCCCCAGAAGTGACCCCATTTTGGAAACCACACCCCTCAAGGTATTCACCTGGGGTTTACTGTGCATATTAACCCCACAGGTGATTGGCAGAAATTGGTGTGCACTCGATGTTGCAGAGTGAAAATGGGATTTTTTCCATAGATATGCCAATATGTGGCGCCCAGCTTGTTCCACTGGAGACACACACCCCAAAAATTGTTAAAAGGGTTCTCCCGGGTATGCCGATGCCATATATGTGGAAGTAAACTGCTGTTTGAGCACACTGTAGGGTTCAGAAGGGAGGTAGCGCCATTTGGCTTTTGGAGCGTGGGTTTTGCTTGTAGTAGTTTTGTTTGGAGTCTTACTGGTGTTTCCGTTTATAATGTGGGGGTACATGTAAGCCGGGCGGAGTATATAAGGGGCATAGTCAGGTGGTATAATAATGGGGTAAAAAAAAACAATAAAATGATCCACAGATGTGTGTTACGCTGTGACACAATCCTTTCTGCACAGGCCGGTGTCGCACTAATAAATGGTCCTTACTTATTCCCCTTTTGGTCCACACTCGGGATCTTTGCAGTTTCAGGAATTTTGCTTGGAAGTGTTGTCCTGGTATAATACGGGCACCCTTCCAGCAGATATGTTTGGGCCCTCCCCTTCCTGGTTCCCTAATTTTAGGGGCCTTGATAATTCGCCACTTGAAACAGAAGAAACGTTCCCCTCGGGCTGGCACAACTGCATATTTTTATTTCCTGGCTTATTGGAGCCTTAACTAATTTTATTTTTTCATAGACGTAGTGGTATGTGGGCTGTTTTTTTTGCGAGACGAGCTGGAGTTTTTATTGGTACCATTTTGTGGTACATGTGACTTTTTGATCACTTGTTATCCTTTTTTTTTGGGAGGCAATTCTGGCATATGTTTTTAGTTCTTTTTATACAGCGTTCACCATGCGTTATAAATTACATGTTAACTTTATTCTGCGGGTCAGTCAGATTCCGGTGATACCTAATTTATAGCAGTTTTTATGTTTTACAACTTTTTGCACAATAAAATAACTTTTGTAAAGAGAATGGATTTTTTCTGTCGCCAAGTCGTGAGAGCCATAACGGTTTTCATTTTTTCGTCGACGGAGCTGTATTTTTTTAGACACCATTTTTGGTTACATGCGACTTTTTGATCACTTTTTATTTCAATTTTTGGAAGACAAAGTGACCAAAAAATAGCAATTATGTCAGTATTTTTTAGTTTTTTTTTACGGCGTTCACTGTGCGGAATAAATAACATAATATTTTCATAGTTACGGTCGCAGCGAATATGTATGGCTTTATTGTTTTTTTCAATAATAAATGACTTGATAAGGGAAAAAGGGCGATTTTGTTTATTGTTGTTATTTGAAACTTTTACTGTATTTTTTACAACTTTTATTTTTACTTTTTTTACACTTTTTTTTACACTTTTCTTTAGTCCCACTAGGGGACTTGAAGGTCCAACTGTTTGTTTGATGTTCTAATACATTGCACTACCTATGTAGTGCAATTGTAAAGGATCTGCCAGACACAGCTTCGGGGTTAACGCCCATAGGTAATCAGTCTGCACCTGCTTCTATGTCTGTGAGACTGACTCCATCTTCCACCACTCACGATGGCAGGCTTAGGAGTGGGAGAGCCTATCACAGCCTGGCCAGACGGAGCTAGCTCCCGCCCTCTGTCTATTTATACCTGCCTTTCCTGTTCCTCCTTTGCTTGTGATTCTTCTCTGCTGGTTTCCTGGCCCTGCTGCAGCTTCTTGAACTACTGACCCTCTGCTTGTTGTTGACCTTGGCTTTACTGACCGCTCTTCTGCTCTGCGTTTTGTACCTCGCTCATCTCCTAGTTTGACTCGGCTCGTTCACCTCGCTTGTTGCTCACGGTGTTCACGTGGGCAACTTCCCCATTTCCCCGGCTTCTTTGTACCCTTGTCCGTGTGTCTGGCGTGCACCTATTGATAGTAGGGACCGTCGCCCAGTTGTACCCCATCGCCTAGGGCGGGTCGTTGCAAGTAGGCAGGGACTGAGTGGCGGGTAGATTAGGGCTCACCTGTCTGTCTCCCTACCCCATCATTACAGCAATGTATTAGAACTGTCAGTTGTTCACTGACAGCAAGCCGATCAGGCTCCGCCTCCGGGCTGGGCCTAATCAGCTTACGTAATGGCAGACAGGAAGCCATTGTTAGGGCTCCTGTTGCCATAGTAGCAGTCGCCAGCCTTGCCATCGCATTGCAAGGCTGCCGATTTGCTACAAACCTCTAGGATGCATCGAAGGGGTTAATGCCAGGAATCGGAGCTAACTCCGGTTCCTGGCGATAGATCGTGGTGTCCGCTGTAACATACAGCGGACACCCACTGCTGATGACGCCGGTTCAGCTTCTGAGCCGGAAGCTGAGCCGGCGCCATCTTGCCGATGGTACCGGAAGCCTCCTGGGCCCTGCCGACGACGGGACATAGGAGGGTTCCCTTACTGGCAGACCGGGAGGTAAGCATTAGCCCTACGATCGCCTTTGCAGCCACCGGCAACCCAGCGATCACGTTGCTGGGGTGCCGGTGGCTATAAACTCCTCACATGCTGCGATCTCTATTGAACGCAGCATGTGAGGGGTTAATCAGTCGGATCGGAGGCTAGCTCTGGTCCTGGCCGATACCCCAGGGTGCCATCTGTAACTTATAGCTGTCACCCGGCGGTGATGTCGCTGGCTCAGCTCCTGAGCCAGCTCCATCTGTTTCACGTACAGTTGCGGGAAAACACCATCTCCCATCACGTAACTGTACGTGAAATTGCGGGAAGGGGTTAAAGAGAAAATATCCCTTTGAGGAGGGCTTAAGTAGGGACTGGGATAGTTTTCCCAGACTGGATGCCCCAGTAGCGAAGATATCCAGAAGGAATGCCTTACCGTTTTAGGATCTGGGGTCTCTCCCCGATCCTATGGATAGGAAGGCGGACTATTACCTTAAAAGAACCTGGGAAGCCTCTGCGGGTGCCTTTAAGCCGGGTATTGCGGCTACGCGTTTAGCCAGGTCTTTAAAGGTCAGGATAGCTCAGTTGGAGCTTCATCTCAGGGACAAAATTCCTAGGGATCAGATACTGGCTTCCCTTCCGGTTTTATCTAAAGCCACAGATTTTTTGGCTGATGCCTCAGTGGACTTGGTCCGTCTGGCAGCCAGATCCGCAGCCTTATCCAATTCAGCCAGAAGGGCAATATGGCTGAAAACATGGAAAGGTGATGCAGGCTCCAAAGGAAGACGTTGTTCTATCCCTTGTTCAGGTGATTTTTTTGTTTGGGGCCCCACTGGATTATCTCCTGGACAAAGCATCCGATAGGAGAAAGGGGTTTCCTACCCAGGGCAAATCAGACTCCTTTCGTCCCAGGAAATTTAATAGAAAACCCATTTCCAAGGGACAGGATTTTAGATCCTCTAAATTCCCTAGAAAGAACAGGGGTTTTTTGTTTAAGCCTCAGAGTGATCCCAAAAATAAGCATCACCAGCAATGACGCCAGGGGGAGCAGGGTAGGAGGTCACTTATCCCTTTTCTATCAAGAATGGGAAGGGATCTCCTCAAACAAGTGGGTTCTAGATATCATAAGAACTGGGTACAATTTCGAATTCATGTCCCCTCCTCCAGACCGATTCCTCCCCACGAAGAGGCAGAAGGATTCAGAAAAACAACAGGCCCTAGAGTCAGAAGTTATTGCTCTTATCAGGAAAGGGGTTCTGGTACCAGTACCGAGACCAGATATTGGGAAGGGCTACTATTTCCCCCTTTTTCTGGTAAAGAAACAGGAGGGCCGATTCAGGGTCATAATAAATTTAAAGCAGGTAAACTCCTTCCTGATTTACAAAAGATTTCGGATGGAGAGTATCCCCTCTACAGTAAGGCCTCATGCACACGACCGTAAAAACGCCCGTTATTACGGGTCGTAATCACGACCCGTAATAACGGGCTCATAGACTTCTATTGGCGACGGGTGCCTTCCCATTTTCTCACGGGAAGGTGCCCGTGCCGTTGAAAAGGATAGAACATGTCCTATTTCAGGCAGTAATAACGGCACGGACAGTCCATAGAAGTCTATGGAGCTCTCGTAATAACGGGTGGCTACATGTGTGCACCCGTCATTACGGCAGCGTCGCTAAGCGACGTCAGTAAATAGTCACTGTCCAGGGAGCTGAAAGAGTTAACTGATCGGCAGTAACTCTTTCAGCACCCTGGACAGTGACTACCGATCAGTATAAACCTGTAAAAAATAAAAATAAAAGACGTTCATACTTACCGACAACTTCCTGCTTCCTCCAGTCCGGTCTCCCGCCCGTTGCCTTGGTGACGCGTCCCTCTCGACATCCGGCCCGAAGTCCTGGATGACGTTTCAGGCCATGTGACCGCTGCAGCCAATCACAGGTCAATCACAGGCTGCAGCGGTCACATGGACTGCCGCGTCATCCAGGGATGTCGGGCTGGATGTGAAGAGAGGGACGCGTCACCAAGACAACGGCCGGTAAGTATGAATTTCTTTAACTTTTATTACAGAAAAGGCTGTCCCTTCTCTCTATCCTGCACTGATAGAGAGAAGGGGCTGCCAATTAGTGCAGTGCTATTTTGCCGCCAAAAACGTGCTCGTAAATACGGGTGGAATACGTGTGACACCGGACCCATATTTACGGGCACGGGTTCGTAAATACTGGTGCAAAATGGGTGGAATACGTGTGACACCGGACCCGTATTTACGCCAGTATTTACGGGTGGGAAAAAATACGGTCGTGTGCATGAGGCCTAACTCTTCTTTTCAGGGATTGTCTGATGGCATCTATAGACCTGGAGGATACTTATTACCATGTCCCTGTTTGCATCACTCACCAGAAGTATCTGAGGGTGGCAGTAGTTTTAAACGACTCCCTAATTCACCTCCAATACAGAGCACTCCCATTTGGCATCTCTCAGGGACCGAGAGTCTTTACCAAGCTTATATCAGAAATGACGTCATATATACGAACAAAGGACATTCTGATCATTCCCTACCTAGACGACTTTCTGATAGTGGCAGACACCGCCCAGACCTTGACACTCCATCTATGGTCAGTACAGTCGACTTTCATAGAAAGAGTGTCTGTCCTCTTTTTAGATCATTTGACTTCCTTCAGAAGGGCTATGTCGGTCCTGGGCCTTTTGACCTCCTGTATCCCGGCCATAATGTGGGCTCAGTTGAAGTCCAGACATACTAGAAAGTGGGACAAGAGCAAGCGCTCTCTAGATCACTCCTTGATCCTTTCCTCAGTAGCCAGACACTCCCTCAGGTAGTGGATGAATGTAGAGAACCTCAGGAAGGGTGTTTCATGGGAAATGTCCCCAACCCTGAACATCACAACAGATGCCAGCCCCCGGGGATGGGGAGCCCATGGCGAATCCTTCTGCCTTCAGGGTCCGTGGGATCCTCAGACCTCCATAAGGTCTTCCAATTACAAGGAGCTAGAGGCAGTACTTCAGTCAATAAGGAGCACAATCCCTATACTTTCTGGAAAGAGAGTAAAGGTTTTTTCAGAAAACACAACTGCAGTAGCATGCATAAACCATCAGGGAGGTACAAGATCAGGGCTTCTGATGAAGTTAGCTACAGAGATCTTTTCCCTAGCCGACCTACATCTATCGTCCCTTTCAGCTGTCCATCTAAGGGGAAGGGACAATCAGGTAGCAGACTTCTTGACCAGAAGACAGTTGCTGCAGTCGGAGTGGTCCCTGAATATGGACGTCTTCCAGATGATTGTGGCCAGGTGGGGGAATCCTTCCATAAACCTGTTCGCTACCAGGGAGAACAGGAAGGTGCCCAGATTATTTTCCCTAGATCCCCGGGAAGATCCAGTAGCAGTAGATGCTCCCTCTCAGAGTTGGAGCCTGGAACAAGGTTATGCCTTTCCCCCTCTCTGTCTACTTCCGAGGGTTTTAAAAAAGATCAGAGAAGACAGAGCCTCGGTGATCCTGAACGCTCCATTTTGGCCAAAGAGGCCGTGGTTCACCTGGTTGAGGAAGTTGTCCGTAACCCAACCATGGATCCTTCCAGACAGACTAGATCTCCTGTCCCAAGGCCCAGTAGTTCATCCAGACATCTCCAGGCTGCATCTTACAGCATGGAGACTGAGAGGTTAATCCTCAAGAAAAGAGGTATCTCTGAGACGGTCATCTCTACTTTAATGTCAAGTAGGAAGCAGGTTACCTCTAAGATATATTTAAGGGTCTGGAAAGCTTTTCTCTCCTTTTCAGGTATTGATATAGATCCATTAGCAGACCCAGATATTCCCATGATTTTAGACTTTCTTCAGGCAGGGCTAGCCAAAGGCCTCAAGCCCAGTACATTAAAGGTACAGGTTTCTGCCCTAAGCTCCTTTTATGATTCCAGATTAGCAGAACACCCCTGGATTAGAAGGTTCCTGATTGCGGCCTCCAGGATAAGACCCCAAATAAGGTCTTCAGTCCCACCTTGGGACTTAAATTTAGTCCTTACTGCTTTGATGGGCTCATCCTTTGAACCTTTGGACTCCTTGTCCATTAAGTTTCTCACTCTAAAAATGACTTTTTTACTAGCAGTTACCACCGCACGAAGGGTAAGTTAGATTCAGGCCCCCTCGGCTTTTCCCCCTTACACTTTAGTATTGGACGATAGGGTAATCATGAAAACCTTACCAGGTTTTTTGCCAAAGGTAATTTCCCCTTTTCATCAGGACCAGAAGATTATTCTTCCCTCCTTTTGTGACTCCCCGAAAGATCCGAGGGAACAGGAGTTTAATTGTTTAGATGTAAGGAGATGCTTGGTGCACTACCTGGAGGTCACGAAGGACTGCAGGTCTTCAGAGAATCTCCTTATTCAGTTCCAGGTTCCAAATAGAGGGTCGGCAGCTAGCAGACCGACAATAGCAAGGTGGATTAAACAGGCCATACACTTAGCCTATGTGGGCCAGAACACTAATCCCCCGGAGTTCTTTGGAGCTCATTCCACCAGAGCTGTAGCTACTTCTAGGGCTGAAAGAGCCAACGCATCTCTAGACCAGATTTGCAGGGCGGCTACATTGAGTTCACCCCACACCTTTATTAAGTATTATAGATTACAGTTGCATTCAGTCACTGACTTAACCTTTGGTAGGAAAGTTCTACAAGCTGTAGTCCCACCCTAAAACTCGAGTTCTATTTTAAATCTCCAGGGGTGCTGTCATAGGTGAAAGGGTAAAAGATGGATTATTTACCGGTAATCTGTTTTTCATGAACCTATGACGGCACCCCCTAGTTTTCCCCCTTCAGTAAACTTTCTTGATATCTGTTGTATATAGTATATATATATGTCTTTAAATATACAGTGAAGGAAATAAGTATTTGATCCCTTGCTGATTTTGTAAGTTTGCCCACTGTCAAAGACATGAACAGTCTAGAATTTTTAGGCTAGGTTAATTTTACCAGTGAGAGATAAATTATATTAAAAAACAGAAAATCACATTGTCGAAATTATATATATTTATTTGCATTGTGCACAGAGAAATAAGTATTTGATCCCTTTGGCAAACAAGACTTAATACTTGCTGGCAAAACCCTTGTTGGCAAGCACAGCAGTCAGACGTTTTTTTGTAGTTAATGATGAGGTTTGCACACATGTTAGATGGAATTTTGGCCCACTCCTCTTTGCAGATCATCTGTAAATCATTAAGATTTCGAGGCTGTCGCTTGGCAACTCGGATCTTCAGCTCCCTCCATAAGTTTTCGATGGGATTAAGGTCTGGAGACTGGCTAGGCCACTCCATGACCTTAATGTGCTACTTTTTGAGCCACTCCTTTGTTGCCTTGGCTGTATGTTTTGGGTCATTGTCGTGCTGGAAGACCCAGCCACAAGCCATTTTTAATGTCCTGGTGGAGGGAAGGAGGTTGTCACTCAGGATTTGACGGTACATGGCTCCATCCATTCTCCCATTGATGCGGTGAAGTAGTCCTGTGCCCTTAGCAGAGAAACACCCCCAAACATAATGTTTCCACCTCCATGCTTGACAGTGGGGACAGTGTTCTTTGGGTCATAGGCAGCATTTCTCTTCCTCCAAACACGGCGAGTTGAGTTAATGCCAAAGAGCTCAATTTTAGTCTCATCTAACCACAGCACCTTCTCCCAATCACTCTCAGAATCATCCAGATGTTAATTTGCAAACTTCAGACGGGCCTGTACATGTGCCTTCTTGAGCAGGGGGACCTTGCGGGCACTGCAGGATTTTAATCCATTACGGCGTAATGTGTTACCAATGGTTTTCTCGGTTACTGTGGTCCCAGCTGCCTTGAGATCATTAATAAGTTCCCCCCCCCGTGTAGTTTTCGGCTGAGCTGGCACCTTCCTCAGGATCAAGGATACCCCACGAGGTGAGATTTTGCATGGAGCCCCAGATCGATGTCGATTGACAGTCATTTTGTATGTCTTCCATTTTCTTACTAATTCACCAACAGTTGTCTCCTTCTCACCCAGCGTCTTACTTATGGTTTTGTAGCCCATTCCAGCCTTGTGCAGGTCTATGATCTTGTCCCTGACATCCTTAGAAAGCTCTTTGGTCTTGCCCATGTTGTAGAGGTTAGAGTCAGACTGATTAATTGAGTCTGTGGACAGGAGTCTTTTATACAGGTGACCATTTAAAACAGCTGTTTTTAATGTAGGCACCAAGTTGATTTAGAGTGTGTAACTGGTCTGGAGGAGGCTGAACTCTTAATGGTTGGTAGGGGATCAAATACTTATTTCTCTGTGTACAATGCAAATAAATATATATCATTTTGACTATATGATTTTCTTTTTTTATATAATCTATCTCTCACTGGTAAAATTAACCCAGCCTAAAAATTCTAGACTGTTCATGTCTTTGACAGTGGGCAAACTTACAAAATCAGCAAGGGATCAAATACTTATTTCCTTCACTGTATGTAATGCTTTGGAAATTCTTTGGTACCCTTCTCCTGACTGATGCCTTTCAGCAATCAGATCTCTTTGGTGTGTTGTAAGCTCTTTACACACCACAGCCTCTGCTGTCACATGCAACAAAGAAAATGTCAGGAAAATCCTAATAGAACAGCTGAACTTTATATAGGGTTATTCAGAATCACTTTAACCGGTTTAGGACTAGGCTTCTTTACAGCAAATGACCAGAGCAAATTTCACAATTTTGATATGCGCTTCTTTAGATGACTATAACTCTGCAGGTGAATAAAGTTCATCTTTGAATTTTACACTCTTTTTAAAGGACAGATAGGGCTTTGTTTTAGTGGCATTTGTCAGTATACAAAAAATGCAAGAATTTAGCAATTGCGTCAGTTTATGCCAGCATTTTTCACGCACAGTATAGACCACGGACAAAATTCATCTCCTTTTACATTCTTCCACTTCTCCCGTGCATGGGGATACCAAATATGTGTGCTTTATTCACTGTGCGGGCATGTGCCAGGGCTTGTCATAAAAGGAGGCTTTTTGGCCTTTTCGGTCCAGGAATTCTGCGTTTGATTTTATAGCAGCATATTGTTTTCTGGGGGTCCTAATGCTGCTGAAACATTAGAAACACCCCATAAATGACTTCATTCACATAAATAGACGCCACTAGGTTTCCTTCAAGGGGCTAATCATTTTTTTAGAAAGTCCAGTTTTCTTATGAAAGTTTCTTGAATAAGATGGAACAAAATGTAGCATTTTTTTTTAGCAAATGCATCAGTTTATGCTAGCATTTTTCACACACTGTATAGACCACAGACAAAATTCAGCTCCTTTCACATTCTTCCACTTCTCCCGTGCATGGGGATACCAAATATGTGTGCTTTATTGACGGGCATGTGCCAGGGCTTGGCATGAAAGGAGGCTTTTTGGCCTTTTCGGTCCAGGAATTCTGCATTTGATTTTATAGCAGCATACTGTTTTCTGGGAGGCCTAATGCCGCTGAAACATTAGAAACACCCCATAAATTACTTCATTCTGTTTTTTTTGTAGAGCACAAATGAGTTGTGGATTGCCACCTGTAACAGATAAATGGCCACTTTTTTGTACCAGGTTTTTGTTTCGCGTTTTACTAAATACGGCTGTAAAACCTGGTCTCTTAAATCCACCCCCCCCCATGTACTTGTTATATTCGGACAGGCTCACTGGTTTGTGCTTGTCCGATGTTGCCCCCCTTTCCCTCACTGCCACTGTTCCTGCGGTATGAATCCAGGAACAGTTTTCTCTGTTTTACTACATTAAAAGATGAACTTTTTTAGAAAAAGTTTTTGTGTCGCCATGTTCTGAGAGCCGAACTTTTTTGTTTTTCGTTCGACAGAGCTGTGTCAGGGCTTATTTTTTGTGGGCCGAGCTGTTTTTTTGTTAATACCATTTTGGGGTACATGCGACTTTTTGATAACCTTTTATTACATTTTTTTAAGGCAAGGTGACCAAAAATAAGCAGTTCTGCCATTTTTTTTAAAATTCTTTTTACAGCGTTTAATTTGTGGGATAAATAACATGATATTTTTATAGTTCAGGTCGTTACCAATCTGGAGATACCAATTATATATATATTATTTGTTATTTTATTTTTTTTCACGATTCTAATTCATCAGAGAAAAAAGGCGGATTTAGTTTTTTTAATTACAACTTTTATTTATTTTTCTAAAAAAAACCTTTTTTTTTTAGTCCCACTAGGGGACTTGTAGGTCTGATCTTCTGATCGCATCTACAATACACTGCACTACTTATATAGTGCAATGTATTATAACTTTTATTTTTGACAGGCAGCCTCTGGCAGGGCCTAATAGGCTTCCATACATGGCAGACCCGGAGGCCTTTGCTAGACTTTCTTGTTTCCATAGCAACCATCAGCATCCTGCGATCACTCACGGGGGACCAATGGGATACAGAGGGAGCCCCCTCCCTCTGTCATGCACTTAGATGCTGCGGTCGCTATTGATGGCTGCATCTAATCGGTTAAGCATTGGGGATCGGAGGTAACTCCTATTTCGGCCGTTGGAGTGGGATATAGTCTGTATATTACAGCAAGCACCTGCTACAGATGTCATGGGCACAAATCTGTGCATGCGCCATCCCATAGATTTAACTGTACGCCCACTTGCGGATATGTACCACTAAAATGGACGTACAGTTACATCCATTTGCGGGGTTAAGGTAGCAAACACAATGTGGCCAAATTGCGTTGGTAACTAGTTTTTTATTATTTTGTATGTTGCACCACCTGCTCATCTGTAGGATTTTCTGATGCGGAATCGCTTTTAGTCAGCCAATTAGCACTTTGCATATTGAAAGGAAGTACATCAGAAAAGTCTTAAAAAGTTCATATAACAGCATCCAAAAATACATGACAACGGTGAAATAACTGCACTTATTTACCGCAATAAAAAAAACGAATTGCAACACTGCATGTCCTTTCAGCAAAATAAGAGGCGGTTTGCCAATGCGTTTTTGGACGCGGCTAAAATTCGTTTTCCAACTGCACATGATATACCCTAAATCCTCTGCCTGCAGTTATCAGAGTGGTAAGCTTATTTAAAAAGGGTAAATCCCGTCAAAATGATATTCTGATTGTCATAAATATTTGTGAGAAGATCACATAGGTGGAGTCTGTCATCTCAGATACCATTGATTACTAGAAAAAAATGGCTGTATGGAGCTCTATAGATCTTTGTAAACAAAAAAACATTGATTAGATTTTTTCAAACCGCTACACCTCCTATCCCTAGCACTTTTGAACCAATAACTCAGAAGCGAAAACTAAAATTCAGGTTCAAAAATCCCATCAATGTGTATTTGATATTTGTTTTTGTTTTTTTTCTGACAAAATATAGATCCCATAGAATAATCCTTCCACAATTGTTAAATATTGTACATTGAATAGTAATGTGTGTTGTACAGCATAGGTTCTAGTCATACTCAAAGTGATATTCTGTAGCTCGATTTTATATAATGCAAACTCTGTTATCTTGGATTACAGGTGGGAATAATTCTAGGGATATTCCTCTTGAGCACGGTGAATATAAACTCAGAAGCATGAAGGAAGGAGATAGCCCTCAGTCCAAGAAATCCCACATGTTTTTAGATTATGACAGTGATGAAACAGTAGTGGGTGATTCCATCCCTGGCAGTGATGACGAAGAAGACGAGTTAAACTTCAAAAGGTTTTTTCTTTTTTTGTCGGCATTGCCCTTATTTGTAATTAAATTGTTAAATATTATAGTAAGTTTTTGAAATTTTTGGGACCAAGAAGGTAACAGATCTACTGATGTGAAATTAGGAATTTGATATTTGGCGCAGTTGTGGATAATATGGATAATAAAATGATATTAAGGAATTTCGACGTAAGCAATTACAACATTTCTGGAGCTCTCTGCTTTTTGACGTTCCTCAGTTACTCCTGGAAATACGTGAAAAAAAACTACAACTGGGTATTACCATTCCCCTTGTTAATAGTGTGTCCCCCTATGTGTGTAAGGACATGCCCCAATGACAAGAAGGAATGGTAACACCGCCAAGGAGGAATAGATATACAGCACAACTCGGAATTGTAAGGAAAGATGTACCAGAATTGTTATCTTTATGGGGAATACAAGTATTTACTAAAACAAATTTGACCGGAGGGCTGAGAGGTCTTGGACACAGCCCAGTTTGGTTCTTAATGACATGGCTATTTTTTTTTATTTGACACCATTTTGGGGTACATATATATTGTATACATTTTATAAAAAAACATTTTTGGGGAAAAACACAGCAATTGCGCCATTGTTTGGAGATTTTGTTTTTACAGCATTCACCATGTGGTATAAATGACATGATAACTTTATTTTGCAGGTCACTATAAATACGGCGATACTAAGTTTATATAGTTTTTTTTTAAATATTTTACTACTTTTGCAATAAAAACACTTTTAAAAAGTTTTTGTATTGCCGCATCTTTCTATTGACGTAGATTTATGAGAGCTTGTTTTTTGCAGGACAAGTTTTTATTCGTATCATTTTGGGATATATGCAACTTTTTGATCACTCTATTTTCGTTTTTTTGGGAGTTGGGGGGAAAAAAACAATCCAAGCATTGCTTGTTAGTTTTATTTATTTTTAATGTCATTTACCATGAGGGGAAAAAGGTTTAATTTATATATTTTTTTTAACTTGTTTTTTTTTTTTTTAGTATCCTTTATTAATCTTTTATTTAAACTTCTTTTAGTTCCACTAAGGGAATTCACTACGTGGTCGCTTGATCGCTTCAATAATACACTGCTTTACTTCTGTTGTGCAGTGTATTATGCCTGTCAGTGTAAATCTGACAAGCAACCTATTAGGCACTACCTCTCGCAAAACCTAATAGGTATACACTGATGGCAGACTTGTTAGGCTGCCTAGGCAACCCACTGACGCCCCAAGAGTGCGTCAGTGGGTTGACGGATGACAATCCTGGCCATTAGCGCGAGTTGTTGGCTGTAGGATACAGCTGGCATCTGTAAGGGCTGGCGCAGGCACAGCTCTTGTGTCCGTGCCATCACTGTGGCGTACTGCTAGGTCATTTTGCGGGAACATCTCGCTTACCATGACATAATAGTACGTCACTGGGCCGAAATTAGTTAAAAATGGGAAGTGTATTTACCACAGCGTTTTACTTGACTTCACCATTGAAAATAAAGTTAATTCCCAGTTATTAACCCTTTCATGACCAGGGGTCATTGATGCCCCTGTGTCCAGGTCAAATTTTACATTTTTGATATGCACTTCTTTAAATGATAATATCTTTGCAACTGCTTTAAATATCACAACTATTTTTACTTTGTTTTTTGTTTTTTTACAAGACTTATGAGGCTTTCATTTTCTAGATTATTTTTGAATCTCAATCACAAAAAAAAAACCAAAAACTTTTGTCATTTTTTTTATATATATTTATCTACATTATATGTATATATGTATGTGTGAATTATATATATATATATATATATATATATGTGTGTGTGTGTATATTTACATATATATATATATATATATATATATATATATATATATATATATCTGTATAGCTCTGTAACAATTAGTCTTCTTCTCTCTACGTCACCCTGGATCGCTTTGAGGGGAGAGTGAAGATGACTACACACGACAGTGAAAAAAATGTCGGTCAACAACGGATCAACTGCCAGTTTTTCATGGCTGTTTTGCATCAATGTGTCTCAAAATTTTAATCCATTTCCCGGCCGTCTGACCATTTATTACCGCCATTTGCCATCCATTATTCATGGACGTTAAAAAAAATGGATGAATTTTAATCGTTAGGGTTTTTTTGTCCCAACCCCCTGAAAACACCACAGTGCCCATGTAGATAGTGACGCAATACCACTGTAGGTAGTGCCACATTGCCCACATAGTGTCACTGCCCACGTAGATAATGCCCACTGTAAATAGTGCCACAGTGCCCACATAGTGCCACAGTTCTCCCTGTAGATAGTGCCCAGATAGTGCCTCACACAGTGCCCATGTAGATATCGCCACAGTGTGCCCTGTAGGTAGTGCCAATATAATGCCATAGTACCCATGTAGATAGTGCCACACCCCCTGTAGATAGCGCCACCCCCTGTACATTGCGCCAATCCCCCTGTATATAGTAACATCCCCCCTGTATTAAGCAACATCCCCCCTGCATATAGCGCCACCCCACCCCCATAAAGGGCACCCCCTTCCTGTAAATGGTACCACTGTAGTTCCCTGTCGGAGCGGAATCCCTCTGGCCAGGGATTCCGCTCCTACAGGGAGCCCCTGATGTCTCTGTCCATATATGGACAGTGACGTCAGGGATTAACTCTAAAAGCTGAATCCCCTGCCTGGATTCCGCTCCAGGAGTATCCCTTGACGTCACTGTCCATATATCGATGGTGACACCAGGGGCTTCCCCAGTAGTGGAATCCCCAGCCAGAGTGCCGGCCAGGGATTCCACTCCTAGAGAGAGCCACTAACTTCACTGTCCAAATGGACAGTGATGTCAGGGGCTCTCTCTAGAAGCGGAATCACCGGCCAGTGTGATCTGACACCTGGGATTCCGCTCCTAGAGGGAGTTCAGGTGGCGCTATCTACAGTGAGTGAGCATTGCTATCTACAGCGGGGGGGGGGGGGGTTGCTATCTGCAGGAGGGTGGCACTATCTACAGCGGAGATGGAGAGACGGCGGGGGCTCCCTCTAGGAGGGGAATCCTCGGCCAAAGCGCTAGCCGGCGAGCTTAGCTGGTGCTATCTACAGAGGGTTTTGCGTTACCTACAGGGGGTTGTGTGTGCTGCTATCTACAGTGGGGGTGCACTGAAGCAGCACTGTACTCATTAAACCCGTTCCAGGCTGTCAACGTCTATATACGTGACAACTGCACAGGGCATCGGCAGTTGGAACGTATATAGCCGTATGGCAGTCGTGAAGGGGTTAAAGGTCACGTTTGCCCTGTACACATTTTTGATACTGCCGACATATCCTGACTACGTCCCCTTCCATGTAGAAGAGCTTAAAGAGGCTCTGTCACCAGATTTTGCAACCCCTATCTCCTATTGCAGCAGATCGGCGCTTCAATGTAGATAAGAGTAAAGTTTTTGTTTTTTTTTTAAAAACGAGCATTTTTGGCCAAGTTATGACCATTTTTATATTTATACAAATGAGGCTTTCTAAAGTACAACTGGGCGTGTTTAAACTTATGTACAAGTGGGCATGTATTGTGTGTGTTACATCTGGGCGTTTTTACTTCTTTTACTAGCTGGGCGTTGTGTATAGAAGTATCATCCACTTCTCTTCAGAACGCCCAGCTTCTGGCAGTGCAGACGCAGCCGTGTTCTCGAGAGATCACGCGTTGACGTCACTCACTTCCTGCCCCAGGTCCTGCATCGTGTCGGACGAGCGAGGACACATCGGCACCAGAGGCTACAGTTGATTCAGCAGCAGCATCAGCGTTTTCAGGTAAATACCTGCAAACGCCGATGCTGCTGCAGAATCAACTGAAGCCTCTGGTGCCGATGTGTCCTCGCTCGTCCGACACGATGCAGGACCTGGGGAAGTGACGTCACATCGTGATCTCTCGAGAACACGCTGTGTGTCTGTGCACACAGCAACATTGGGTAAACATTTTTCTGTGCTCCAATGCATCTAAAATAAACGAAGCAATCTTGAAACATTCTACCGTTTTGTGTACACCGCTCCAATGCAGACCTGTGTCTCCATGGTTAGGGCCTGTTCACACGGAGTATTTTGACGAGCTTTTTGGAGCGGAAATTGCTCCGCAAAACTCGTCAAAAACTGGCCGAATGTGCCTCCCATTGATTTCAATGGGAGGCGGGGGCGGTTTTCTCCCGCGAGCAGTAAAACCGCCTCGCGGGAGGAAGAAGGGACATGCCCTATCATCGTGCGTTTACGCCTCTGACCTCCCATTGACATCAATGGGAGGCAGAGAGAGCGTATTTCGCTGAGTTTTTTGCCCGTAGCACTCAATGGCCGCGGGCGAAAAACGCAGCGAAAATCGTGGCAAATGACGTGCAGGAAGGACAAAATCTGCCTCAAAATCCCAAATTTTGAGGCAGAATTTTCCTCCTGCAAAAAACTCAGTGTGAACACCGCCTTAGAGACTACACACAAACACTGTGTAGTCTGATCCTGAAGATCTTTCCATCTGTCCCCCACTTGCTACATACATTTGGTCGATTGCTCTCTGACTAGTAGCAGGGACCATGTAATACTTTTTAACTTACTAAATAGATACACAGATTCGTCAGCCGTAATTTGTTGACAATTTCTAAGTAGCAGTAGGAAATCTTGCTGTCAATTTAACGATTGTGAATTATAAGTGGAGCTTGACTTTAGATCTGATGTAATGCATTGCTAATTTTATTTTTTTAATTTTTAAGGATGTTTATAAATGGTGATGTCTCTCCTACATCTACTGTTAGTTTATGTTCTAAAAACATAAATATTGGTAAGTACTGTAACGTACCATAACTCTTATGCTTATTAGGCTTTTTGAATATCATTCAGTGCCTTTGTAACATTACAAACTGCTATAATAATTACTGGTACAATACAAACCTGAATCGAATGTGTATTAGGCCTGAGCTGTCACCTCTGCAGAAAGAACAGGACCCAAAGCGTTCTTACAGGGGTTGTACATGATTAGAACAATATTCCAAAAACACAGTCACACCTGTGAAGGGGTTGTCAGGTATTGCAGCTTAGGTCCATTCACTTCAGTGGAGCTGAAGAAACCGTCATGTTTTTCTAATCATGTACAACTGTTTTAGGATTGATGGAGGATTCCCCACTGATTTCACTTTTATGACAATTATTAGATTCACAATATATGTTAGTTGTTGGGAAAACCCTTTAATTGTCCATAAGCATTATGAACCAATTTTACAGTTGATCATTCTTAACCCTTTTGCTGACAGGGGTTTTTGGACATTTTGCACCTCTAGTAGCCAGGACATTTTTCACACTTTTGATATTTTCAAAATGAAAGCTAAGTTGCAAAATAAAAACATCATACCAACCCCATACCCATATATTTTCTGAATGTGGATACTTGGCACATTGTCAAAATTAGCACACACAGGCACCTTCATGCAATTTTGTCTCAAAATCTAATTTTCTCGTTTGTCTCATTTAGGGACATTGGCCATGGGTATATTCTGGTGCCACTAGGAGCCGTGACACTAAGAACAAAAAAGTTCACTGAGCAAGTCTGTCTTAGCTTAGTGTCCGTAGGAGGCAGGCACCCCCTTTTTTTTAGCTTGGTAACGGGGTGACGCTGTCCCCCTACTTTCCCCAACATCTGGCGAGCGGTCGACGTTTTACTGCACTCTTGTCCCCCTGCCATGCTGAAGACAAGAGGGGCATGAGCTAGAGCTTCTCTGTCACCCACCAGCCAAAGGGTCTCCCCCCTTTTCTCCCTACCAGTGTCCCACCTCATCGCAGCTAGCACACAAAGGGAACTTTCTTGCTGGCTCTACATACTCCGGTCGGTGATCGCCTCCATGGAACAGGGGGACTTCCTATTGTCAGGAAACATCTAGGCCGCGTACCACACGTCCCCTTTTGTCCATCAAATTAGCGCTTCTTGCACTTTGCGGTTCTTCTTTAACCGCTTCCTGCTCCTGGACGTACTATTAGGTCATGGTAGCTGTATCGGTTGCACTCCATGACCTAATAGTACTTCCTTCATTCAGCACAGTGGCGCTCGCGCCCCGCGCTTTCATGAGCTGTGATAGCTGCGGTTTCCGACAGCAGGCTATCACAGCTTAAGGTGCCGGGACCAGTTGCCATGGTCCCGCCTTGGCGATTGCCGCTATTGGCTAGTCAGTGACTAACTGACCAATAGCGGTGATCAGTCTCTTCACTTCCTCTCCCTGACATCATCTCCTGCTGCAACCGCCCTGAACACTTCAGCAAGGCGTTCAGAGTGGTTGTGAGCAGAGAGACAGAAGAGAGAAGTGTAAAAAGTGAAAAAAAAGTTACAAAAAGCACTTTTTTTGCTTCCCATCTTCCCATCCACTACCCACTCCTGTTCCCTCCCTCCTTGAGTTCCCCCCACGTTTTTGGTCAGTGATCTCCTATTACTGACCACTTTTCAGTCTTCAGGACAAAATTTCTTGGTCCCTGGAGATTTTTTTTTTCATTTTTTTTCTATATAAAACAAAAAATATATAAAAAAAATAGTTAGGTAAAGCCAATTTTGACAATTTAACTGGTTAGATTAGTATTAGGGTTAGTTAGTGTCAGGGAACCGTCATAAAGCGTAGTTAGGTATAGTGTCGGGGAATTTAGAGTCAGGAATCCATCACCATAGTTAAGTTTAGCGTTAGGGATCCTTCACCGTAGTTAGGTTTAGCGTCAGGGAAGTTTAGAATAATCTAGATAGGTTAAGTGTCAGGGAATCGTCGCCGTAGTTAGGTTTAGCGTTCGGGAAGTTCACATAAAATTTTGTTAGGTTTAGTGTTAGGAACCTTCGCCCTAGTTAGTTTTAGTGTCCGGGAAGTCCACTTGTCCTCTAAAAACAAAAAATAAAACTCGCTTTTGTGCTAGTTGTGCTAGACTATTGCTCCCAGTTAGGGATTTATTTTTTTTTGCTATATATACATTTTGTCTAAGCACAACAAACATGTCCCAACTGACATTTACTGCCGAAGAGGCGTATTCATTTCTGGCCTCCGACACAGACTCGTCGGATGCTGAGACTCTGTTTTATTTTTCGACCTCCTCATCCAGTGATGAAGAGGAGGGACCCCCTAGGAGACGCCCCAGGCCCACCACTATAGTGAGATGGACTTTTTCATGTTCTTTTTCACTGATGAGTTTATAGAGCTTATGGTGTCCCAGACAAATTTATATGCCCAACAGTATATAACAAAGAACCCCACATCATTTTATGCCCAATCCGACAGGTGGACTCCTGTAGACGCAGCAGAGTTGGGCAAGTTCTGGGGACTGCTCTTGAAAATGGGGCTTCTGAAAAAGCCATCCATTAGGACCTACTGGAGCAGAGACATCTTATACCACACCCCGATGTACCGCATGGCCATGTCCAAGATGCGTTATGAGGCAATACTTCGCTTCCTACATTATGCCGATAATGAGCAGTGCCCACCCCGAGATGACCCAAGTTTTGACCGTATATATAAACTGAGACCCCTATTAGACCATTTCAGCGCCCGGTTTGCGCAAGCGTACACCCCCGAGAAGTGTATTTCTGTTGATGAGTCCCTGGTACATTTTAAAGGGAGGCTTGAATTCCGCCAGTACCTGCTGAGTAAGAGGGCAAGGTATGGCGTGAAGATGTATAAGCTGTGCCAGAGTGCATCAGGGTATACCTACAAATTTAGGATATATGAAGGGAAGGACAGCAGTATTCAGCCCCCAGAATGCCCCCCCTTACTGGGAATTAACGCCAAAATTGTGTGAGATTTGGTGCACCCACTGCTGGACCAGGGTTACCACCTCCACCTGGATAATTTTTATACCAGCGTCCCACTCTTCAAGTGCCTCTCTTCCAGAAGTACTGTGGCATGCAGCACTGCCAGAAAAAAACACTGCTTGGGCAAACACTCAGAAGGGGTGAGAGCAGGGCACATTCTAGCAGCAACATATTGTGTGTCAAGTACAAGGACAAGAGAGATGTCCTTGTATTGACAACAATACATGGCCACACCAGTACCCATGTACCTGTACGAGGTACCAGTACAGAGACCCCCAAACCAGACTGCATCTTGGACTACAATAGGTACATGGGAAGGGTGGACTTGTCAGATCAAGTCCTGAAGCCCTACAGCGCCATGCGGAAATCGAGGGTGTGGTATAAGAAGCTGGCCGTGCACATCATACAGATGGCATTGTACAATGCGTACGTGCTACGTCGATGTGCAGCCCAGAGGGGAACTCTCCTGGAATTTCAAGAGGGGGTTATCAAGAACCTAATTTTTAGGGACCAGTACTTCTGGAAGTCAGGCCACACGCATAGTACCAGGGCAACACTTTCCAGGAGAAGTTCCCCAAACTGGTGGGAAGGGAAAGAGTCAAAAGCGGTGCAGAGTCTACTATAAGAGGGGGATAAGAAAGGACACAACATATCAATGTGACACGTGCCCCGAAAAACCAGAGCTCTGTATAAAAGATTGTTTTAAAATTTACCATACATCCCTTGATTTTTAATTTACACTGATGCACTCCGCACAGCTTATCCCCCTCATCTTTCCCTTCTGAGCCCTGCCGTGTACCCAGGCAGCAGATAACAGCCACATGTAGGGTATTGCCGTACCCGGGAAAACCCACATTACAATTTATGGGTGTATGTCTCCGGTGGCACATGCTGGGCACAATATATCGGACACTGAAATGACATATATGTATAGGAGCAAATCTCACTCTGCACCATCTGCGGTGCATTACCTTTTACACAATAACTGTGGGGTCAAAATGCTTACTACACCTCTAGATGAATGCCTTAAGGGGTGTAGTTCTTAAAATGGGGTCACTTCTCAGGTTTTCAACTGTACTGGTACCTCAGGGGTTCTGCATACATGACATAGCACCAGAAAAGCTCCAGTAGGTTAAATGGTGGTCCTTCCCTTCTGACTCCTCCCATGGGCCCAAACGGCAGTTTATCACCACAAATGGGGTATTTCCGCACTTAGGAGAAATTGGGCAACAAAATGGGGCATTTTGTTCCCTGTGAAAATAAGAAATTTTGGTCAAAAATTACATCTTATTGAAACAAATGTAATTTTTTAAATTTCACAGCCCAATTCAAATACGTGTTGTGAAAGAACTGTGGGGTCAAAATGGTAACAACAACCATAAATAAATTCCTTGAGCGGTGTAGTTTCCAAAGTGGGGTCACTTTTGGGGGATTCCTAAAGTTTTGGCACCACAACACCTCTTCAAACCTGGCATGCTGCCTAAAATATATTCTAATTAAAAAAAAAGAGGCCCCAAAATGCACTAGGTGCGTCTTTGCTTCTGGGGCTTGTATTTTAGTCCACGTGCACACTAGAGCCACATGTGGGACATTTCTAAAAACTGCTGAATCTGGACAATACATATTTAGTAGTGTTTCTCTGGTAAAACCTTCTGTGTTACAGAAATAAATGGAATAAAATTGAATTTCTGCAAGAAAAATGAAATTTCTAAATGTCACCTCTACTTTGCTCTAATTCCTGTGAAATGTCTAAAGAGTTAATAAACTTTCTAAATGCTGTTTTGAATACTTTGAGGGGTCTAGTTTTTCCATCAGGTCATCAGGAAATTCTGACCTGCCTCCAGATTATACTAGATATGTTTCAGATGGATTGTCAACCAGTCCAAATCCTGTCTGATTCCTTGTCGGAGACTCACCTTCTTGGAAATGGTGTTTGACACCACCTTGGCTTGGGTGTCCCTTCTTCCGGAGAAACTGTCCACCATGTAATAGTAGGTCTGCGCCCTGTGGTGGGGCACTCCGAACTCTCTACGCTTTTGTATGAAGGTTCTCTTCACCATAGTGGCATCCATCAAGGCATTCCCCTTTGCCCAGTTTCAGTCTCGTCCACTTCAAAGGGCGATTTTCTACTGGTGGAACTGCTCTCTGGATTCACTGGACCGCTGAATTCTTCTTCCCTTTCAAGTCCGCTGGTTTCTTCTTTGGTGGCTCTCCTCCCAGGCGATCACTCAGGACCACTCCTCTCTCCTGCTCTGTTTAAAGGTCCTCTCAGCGTACGCCAGCCTTCAGAGTTGGGGAGATGCCTTCCGGAGTCTCACGGCTCAGGGCCTTTGGTTCCACCAGTAGGCCGGTCAACCCATCAACATCTTAAACGTAGAGCGATCTTCCTTTGTCTCAGTAACTGAACGTCTAATCTGGCTGGCAGTCTAATCCAAGCTCAGATTGACAATGTCACAGCCATCGCCCTCAATAACTAACATTGCATTGGCATCAGACTTCAAGATTCTGGTGTGGGTGGAACTTTACGTTCCTGCTCTCTCGGCAGTTCACTATCCAGGGTCATTAACTGGGTCGCAGATTATTGGAGTCGCAAGCAGATAAGCCCATCGGAGTGGGCCTTTAATCCCGTAGTGAACGCATACATTTGTTCGAAGTGGGGCACACTCGCCAGGTTCCCCTCTTTGTAGACAAGTCTCGGGATCCCGAGATGCATGAAGTCAATGCTTGGGTGGCTCTATGCATTCACTTTTGCCTAATTTACATGTTTCCCCACTGCTACTTTTCCAGTCACTCAGGAGAATTACAGCGGAGAGGATTCCAACCATACTGGCTCTCCAGACTGGCTGCGCCATTGTTGGTATGCCAATGTGGGGCTCTACTAGCTGACACTCCCTGGCGCTTACCTCTTCGTCACGTTCTTCTTTCTCACGGTCCTCTCTTACACCAGAGTTTAGAGTCCCTATGTTTAACGGCATGGAAGCTGCAGTTCTGATGGTTCAGGGCTTTTCGCAGCGGGTTCTCCATACTATGTCGAGGACCCAAAAGCTGTCTTTGTTATGTATTTATCCCTGCACTTGCAAGACACATATCCAGTGATGTGAGGATCAACATTTTTCTCCCTTGTCTTTTTTCCTTTCCCCTGCTCCTGTTGTTTCTCCAGAAAGAGTTGGTTTGTGGACTTACCCTCAGCTCTCTTATGGGGCAGGTGTCAGCGTTGTCTATTTGTAGGGTTTCAAAGCTGATGGCTCTGTTTTGTCGCGCTCCATATCTGTCTCTCCATCAAGATAAGGCAGTGCTTTCACTAGGCTCTTGTTTTGCCTCAGTTGATCTCCTCATTTTGCCTTAACAGGGATATCATTTTGCCATCCTTCATCCCGTCTCCAGTGAATCCTAAGGAACGCTCTCCTCATAATCTTAATGTGGTCCGCACCTTGTCGGCCTACCTCTTGGTCACTTTGTCCTTTCGCCACTCCGATTCCTTGTTTTTGTCCCTGGTAGGTCCCAGGAAGGGCTTGGCGGTCTCTATGGCTACAATTGCGCAAAGGGCTGGGGTTGACTATTTCCAAGATCTACCGGCTCAAAGGGAAGAAACACTTGTTCCGGGTTACAGCATATTACACTACTGCACTTGGGGCTTCCTGAGCTGTGTGCCATCTGGCTTTGGCTCTTCAGCTTTATAAAGAGGCTTTCTGGTCATCTTTGAACACTTTTAGCAAATTCTATGGGGTGCATACCTCTGCAGATGCTTCACTTAGTCGCAAGGTGTTGCATCTTTAGAGTAGATGATTACGTACTTTTCTGTTGGTTCCCACCTATGTGGACTGCTTTGGGAGTCCCATAGTCTGTGTCCCCCAATGAGATGAACGAGAATACATGATTTTATGAGTACTCACTGTAAAATCCTTTTCTTGTCTAGTCCATTGGGGAACACAGGTTCCACCCTTTTTAAATTATGACACTGATAAGGTTGTCTGTTGGACATGGTTTTCTTATCTGGTTTTGATGTTGTTCCATTTCTTTGCTACTCCTACTGCTTCTGTACAGGCTGACTAGCTCAGTGCGTGGAGGAGGAGTCAACACTTTTTTATTCTTAGTGTCACGCCTCCTAGTGGCAACAGTATATACCCATGGTCTGTTTCTCCTAATGTTATATCTGAAGGAGAAAAAGGAACATAGGGTACCACATCGTGCGGTATATTAATTAGGATGAGACATGGGGGAGCATTATGGGTATAAGCGCTCACCTTGTTAGGCTGCAGAGTACAAGTACAACTTTGGTGTGTGCGTGTCGACAGTTAGATGTCAACTGTTGCCGTCCCCGACCCAATGGTAAATTCCACCTCTGCTTTAATAAGCATACGATTTCCAGTTAAGGAAAAAGAAAAAATGGGGATTCTAAAGAGGTGCTGCTAACATCCAGAAATTGTGATAAAGAAGGTCATTTATTAATTGTTATCGTGGCCTGAGGAAGACACCAGACCGGCGTTGAAACGCATAGCCACGATAACTATTTATAAATGAACTTCTTTCATTACAATTCTAGATGTTAACAGTGCCTTTTTCTTCTTTAAAAGGGGGAAAATTAGATGGACCACACATCCTAAAAACAAATGTTGCAGAGTTTGTACATACCTCTACCAAAGGTCTATGTCTGCATGCTTATGTCTTCAAAAATTACATAACAGGTTTTAAGCTGGAAATATAAAAAAAGGAACAACTCTTTCAAATACAGGGACTATACACCCTGAATAATGGGTGCACCCCAAACCCTATATATTCCCTTAAACTAGAACACACGATGATACCAGTTATATTGAAGTGTTGACAGCCGTGCAAACCTTCACGTAACTTTGTGACAGACAGGATTACACTCAAAACAATGGAAAAATAATAGATGAAAGTGTGCAACGTCCATGTATATACATCACTGTGGTCTACGTCAACAAGAGTTCGTGCTCTCCAAACCGGTGAAATAGAAGCCATGTAATAATCTGCCATCATCGACAAATCGTTGCCTGAATGGTCTTACCCTTTTAGCTAACTAAAAAAGTCTGGCCCTTGCACTCCCGAATTGCCAGACTATTGACCTTACTGACTAGGTCCTTTCTGCCTAAGGCTGGGTTCATATGGTGTGGTCAAAATGCATCTTTTTTAGTTTTAAAAAAGTATTTATTGGTATAAAGTTAAAATAGAAAATGTGAAAATATAGTAATGGTAGACTCTCGCAGGGGGATAAAATAGAAAGCAATCAAAACCGAAAAGGTTAATGGTAGGTGGGAGCGGGGATAGGGAGGGACATAGGGAAGAGTATTCCATATTAAACATCAAAAAGAGCTATGATACGAATGTCACAATCAGTCACTTAGTCATATAAAGCACAATGCATCTTTATATTTAGAGTGTTCCATACACAGTTAAAGGAAGTCGCTATAATGAGGTACTCATAGAGTAATGGTATATTGAAAGTTGGGTGCATGCGAGGAGGATAGCCACGGGTCCCAGACCTTATGATAGACATCAAATGAGTCCGCTCTAACAGGGTCTAATTTTTCGTATATTGCTATACGATTAACTCTGTCGAGTATGGCATTAAGGTTCAATATAGATGCGAGCTGCTCGTAATATAAATTGAGCAAGTTTAAATGTAGGATTGGGCATCCGATGTGGAGTGGCCCCCAATAGACATATCGGTAGGCGTTTAGAGACTCTAAACTGACTTACAGTATGTCAGAAATCAAAATGTGTCTTTTTTATGCTACTTTGGCAGTAGGGCGAAATTTTGCTGTGGTCGTGGCAATAAAACACATTTTCATCACACCGTGTGACCCTAGCCTTAGGCCTCATACATACGGCCGTGCCTGTAATCATGCCCGTGATTGCGGGCACGGCTTGCTGCGGACAGCCACCCGCATATTCGGCCTGTGCTCCCATACAAAGTATAGAAACACGGTGCGAAAAAAGCAAAAGATAGGACATATCCTATCTTTTGCGGCGGCTTTCTACGGGCCGGGTGCCTTCCCGTTAATATATGGGAAGGTGTCCGTGGTCAATAGAAATGAATGCGTCTGCAATTACGGACGAATTCTACAGCGGTGTGCATGGGGCCTTACACTACCAACTGCTCAGGCCTGCCCTCTGTTTTTCACATTATAAGGCCCTGGTCACACAGTTCAGATTTTGGTGCATTTTTTGCATGTATTAGATCTACTCCTAGTATCAATTACAATAAATGCACCAAATCTGCACTGTATGGACAAGGCCTAATGGTATTTATATAAGATCGTACACTCTTGAGAAAACATCAAATAACTTATGTTGAAAATTTATTTTGTGATTTAGTAGCTATTCTTACTGCTTTTTAAAGTCTTGCACAAGAAGTTAAAGCATACATAGTTCACTTTTTAAGTTGCTATTTCTAGGTGATCAGTCTCCAGAAATACATTATACGTCTAAATTAGTCCCAGCTGCACGTACGGAAAGCATGGAAACTGCAACAAAAGAGGTATGATTCATAGTGTTTAGCAGCATTTACAACTTCTATATCGTGACTGTATCTACAATTATATTGCAAATCTGGTAGTAGATAATGGCTTTTCATCATTTCTTTTTTTACTAGGTTTTTGATACACTATCGGAAGAGGAGGCTTCTCAGTCCTTATTAAGGTACAAAAAAGAGCTATGTGAGAGTAAAACATGTGTGAGTAATTTTGGATGAATGCCTATATTTTCAACATAATTCTGCTAGAAATACTGCCCCATAAACCGAAGTAATTGCCTTGAGAAACTCTCCAAGAAAACGGATCTTGCAGGTGACATACTTTTGGGGTCCTCTGGGATCAACTGATATTGCTAGGAGAAGTGGCCAAGGAGTTGTCATTTTAAGGGAAAAAAAGTATTACATTGCACTCATAAAAATGAATAGGCCGACCGTGTAATGTACATATGCAATATGAATGCCAGAATGAATGGTACTCTTCATCGACTCTCTCCCCCGGTGAAGACTCAAAATGTCTTATGGCAGAGTACACACAAAGCGGTCAAAATGCCGCAAAAAACAAATTTTTCACTGCGGAGCACCTCGGTTTTGCCGTGGTCACGCCAGAAACACATGTGATCCCAGCCTTAAAGGACATTCAGTATGAGTTGTCTTAACCAGACAAACCCTGTAATTACTAGAGCAGCAATCTGAGGTATTGTTATAATCAAAGAAAATTTTTATTTTGAAAGTGGAATTTGATGAGATTGCATATGACTAAATACATTTAAATAGATGAAATACATAACAATTATGTTAAATGTTACGCAAACATCTATTTTGGAAGTTTATTTTACTGAAATAGATATGAAAATTGAGTAAGGATTTTGGAAGAGGCCAGAATAATGCTGTTTCTTATTTGCTGTTACCGTATTTTAGATAATTTCATATGAACGTGCAATATCAGGATTCAGTATCAAAATGTATAATAATCCCTTACTTTTGTTGAAAAGGCATAATAATTTATCATTATTTTAGGAACTGGGAAAGAAATTCTGAGTCAAGAGTTACACCTCACAAGGATAGTTATCCCAACCAGCCTCCCATGGATTACACTGGTATACTTCTTTAATAAACTAGTCATTCATGTAAATAAATCCAAATTATTTTTCTGTTCACTAAATTATTACATAGATTATATTTATTAAGTGATACAGTATCTTTCCAAATGATCTAAAGGTCCAGTTTCTAATTTGCCAATGGATCTGCAGTTACTGCACTGAATTTTCTGACTGCTTTGTCAGGGCATAAAGGCCTTGCTAGATGCGGCCAGGTTACTAGCTCGTTCCTCAACTCTCTTAGTTGCTATTCGCAGGATGTTCTGTCCTAAGTGCTGGTCAGTGGATGAAGCCTCTACCTTTAACGGCTTTCCCCTTCTCAGGCTCTCGTCTCTTCGGTAGTTGCCTGGATGAGATCATCTCTGTAGCCACGGGTGGTAAGAGTTCTCATCTGCCCCAAAGCAAGCTCAGTTGCTCTGGTCCCGCCAGGAAGAGTGTCGCTCAGTTTTGTTCCTTTTCAGCGTTTCTCCAACCTGCGCCCTTCCTTCAGGTAGCTCAGTCCAGACTTAAGAAGCCGGAGCGCAGCATATGGGAGATTGAGCTGATTGCTCCCAGAGCACCCTGGGCTATAAGAAGGTCCCAGACCCATCCTCCCATGAATGAGCGTTGTTGTCTTATCCTAAGTTTGTCTTGCAAATGGTCCCCTAGTGTTTCCTGCTCCCAGTGTTCCCTGTTCCTGTATCCTGTAACCTGTATCCTGATCTAGTGCCGGGCTGAGCTGTAGCCGTGCTGTGCTGTATACCACGCCTGTCCTGCTACTCCACGCCTGACGTCTACCTGCTGCCTAGTCCCAGCGAAGCCTGCCTTGCTACTGTCCGAGCTGCCACAGGTACCCTATATGAACTATAGACTCTGACCTGCGCCCTGTTGGCCAGCTGCCATACCGCCAAGGCAGTACGGCCCAGTGTCTCTTCGGTAGTTGCCTGGATGAGATCATCTCTGGAGCCACGGGTGGTAAGAGCTCTCATCTGCCCCAAAGCAAGCTCAGTTTCTTTGGTCCCGCCAGGAAGAGTGTCGCTCAGTTTTGTTCCTTTTCAGCGTTTCTCCAACCCGCGCCCTTCCTTTTGGTAGCAAAACCTACAGGATCAATAGAAAACATAATTTCAACCATGTCTTTCCTGCCTCCCCCCCTGAAATTTTTTTCTTGCCGTTCATTCTCTTTTTTTCCCAGTGATTGATTGTCCATGTTCCTCTGCAGGACCGTTTTCATGGGTTTTTTATTGCAACGTGATTGTCGTTCTGAAAAAGGAGGCAAAGGTGTCCCCGCTACTGAATTTGAAGTGCTTCAATCGTTTTGTTATGGATCATAGTTTCTGTATGTAATCCCTCTGTCAGCAGTGAACATCAAGGATGTGTATCGCCACATTCCTTTCTGTGCATCCCATCAGCAATACCTTTACATCCCTATGCGGTCTGCCCATTTCCAATTTGTGGCACTTTAAAGGAATAGTGTCGCCCCCAAAAAATTTTAATATCAGATTGAGGTTAGTGTTTTATAAAAAACTTTTGTATTTATTTGTGTGTTTGTGTGTTACTTTTTTTTATTTTTTTACTTTTTCTTCCCTATGGGGGCTGCCATTTTTTTTTTCCATTTCTGTATGTGTCGATTAACGACACATACAGACATGGAATACGGCAGCTACAGTCCCATAGTGAATGCGAACGGGGCCCGTTCCATCCACTATGGTGTACGCCGTCTGTGTGGGAACGGCGCATGCGCCGCTCCCACACAGTCCAAGTTGAAATGAGCGCCGTCCGGCGCCATTTTCCTGTAGACCGGAAGTCGCGGCCGGACAGTAAGATTACTACTTCCGGTCGCGGCTTCCGGACTTGTGCACTTGGAACAGCGGCAGCAGACGGAGCGGACGGACCGGAGGGAGCGGCGGCGGCAGGAGCAGGTAAGTGATTTCTATGTATGTTCGTGCTTCAGTGTGTTTACTACTGTATGTAAACCTTCTACACTGTGTGTTAGCTCAAAAAATGGCGACACACAGTGTAGGAGGTTTGATCGTTCAATCCCCTCGTTTCTCCCGGCACTAGCCAGGATAAAGGAGGGGGGGATTCTGAGAGCTCACTAGAGCGAGGGATTTGTTCCCAATTTTGCAGCATAAAGCAATGTGGTTGCTTTACCACATGCAATGCTGCAATTTTGGGAATTGCTCCATCTAGTGACCAGTGCTGGGAAATATTATAAATTAGAATCTAATTTATAATATTTCCTGACTCGTGAAAAAAAATAAAAAAAATTAGAACAATGTTTAATCACCTACACACTAATTGTTTAACTAAAAAAAAAAAATGCATTTTTTGCTAGCAACACATTCCCTTTAAGTAGAACTGTCAATGGCCCCATGTCTACCACAAAGGTACTCTCCTCTGTGATGTCTCTTCCTCACTCTCTCCTGGTGATGTGGCCAATCCATACCTGGACAAAATCATGATCAAAGCACCTTCCAGGTCATCCAATGTTGGAGATCCTTCAGATATCTCTGGACATCATTTTGGATCATCAATTGTCCCAAATCTTTTCTCTCTCCCTCTCAACTTCTCACCTTTTGGGCATGTTTTTTTCGAAAAGCAGTTTAGGTCAGGACAATCTCCTCTATTCATCCACATCCTCCTCACGTGGCAGGTCCTATCCACATCCTCCCCACGTGGCAGATCCTAAAAAAAAGGGTCGCTCTCACCCGCCATCTGTATCTCCTACCTCATTTACATCTACTCCCCCACCAGGGGAGCAGTCTGCTGCCTTGTCCCTTCATAGTGAGGGTGTAACGTCCGTGGTCGCTGACGACTAACTCTTTCCATCCAGTCGGTGCCCTTCTCTCCAGAGATGTCTGCACATACGGCCGTCCTGTTCCACAGTGACCACCAGGGTGCGCTCGCGAGCTCAGTCCAGACTTAAGAAGCCAAAGCGCACGCAGGTGGGAGATTGAGCTGATTGCTCCCAGAGCACCCTGGTCTATAAGAAGGTCCCAACCCCTTCCTCCCATGCCTGAGTGTTTGTCATATCCTAGTTTGTCTATGCAAATGGTCTCCTAGTGTCTTCCAGTTCCCAGTGTTTCCCGTACCTGTATCAAGCTGCCGTTCCTCCTACTACACCTCCTGGCAGTGTTAATCCCCGTTTTTCTTTTCCACTTCCTGACCGCTATGATGGAGACGCAGGTACCTGTCGTGGATTTTTGAACCAGTGCCAGATCCACTTCAGCCTGTATGCAAGGGCATTTTTGTCTGATGGCACAAGGGTCGCTTTCATCATCTCTCTCCTCACTGGCAAGGCTCTTGCATGAGTGAATCCTATCTGGGAGAGACAAGGACCAGGGACCCGTGACTTCCAGGGCTTCCTCCGGACTTTTTGCATGGTGTTTGAGGAGCCATGACGAGTCTCATCTGCAGCGGCTTCCTTGCTAAACATACGCCAAGGAGACACCTCTGTGGGCGAGTACGCCATCCACTTCCGCATCCTGGCAGGAGAACGGTTGTGGAACAATGAGGCCCTGGTGGCTACATTCTGGCAGGGACTGTCGCCTAAGATTAAGGACGAACTTGCCGCTCGAGATCTACCGTGTACCCTGGATGACCTCATCCTTCTGTCCACCCGGATTGATATGAGGATCCGAGAACGGCTCCAAGAAGCTCGTCGGGAGGGAGGCCTTCCTAGTCCGGTCCCACCCTTGCAGCAACCTCTGCTGTCCCCAGGTGCCGATCCTCCTAAGGAGTCTGTGAGGATGGACCAGTGTAAGCTATCTACCGAGGAGAAACAACGCAGACGCACTTCGGGACTCTGTTTATATTGCGGCCTCGGAGGCCATCTTGTGCCCCCAAAAGTCCCAAAGCCTAGGGTTGCTAGGAGAGACAACTTTGGGTAAAAAAGGACTTCGTCTAAATTATCCATACCCGTGACCATAGTGTCCGGCGAGAAAACGCATCGGGTCTCTGCGTATATGGACTCTGGATCCGCTGCTAATTTCATTTGTAGAGACGTGGTGGATCTTCTTCAATTACCCACTACCTCTCTGGAGAGGCCGTTGACGGTTGCATCAGTAAATGGACTACTTCTACTAGACCCAGTTATAGCTGTGACCAAGCTGCTGAGGCTCCTAGTGGGAGCTCTCCACTCCGAGCTGTTATCGTTCTTTGTCTTGTCCAAGGCCATTAACCCCGTGCTGCTGGGCCTGCCTTGGCTCCGATTAGATGCCCCAGTCCTGGACTGGAACTCTGGAGAGGTTCTCCCAGTGGGGCCCCAAGTGTCACAACCGTTGCCTGGGACAGATTCATTCGGCTCAGCCTCCTCTGCCTCAGTCATTGGCAGGATTGCCTGGTCATTATGCTGCATTTTCGGACGTCTTCAGCAAGAGGGAGGTGGAGATGCTGCCCCCACGCCGGGCGTATGACTGCCCTATTGAGCTGATTCCTGGTACATCCCTTCCCCGTGGTAGGGTATATCCTCTCTCCTTACCAGAGACTCTGTCAGTGTCTGCCTATGTTAAAGAAAACTTGGAGCGGGGCTTCATTCGGAAATCTTCCTCCCCGGCAGGAGCCGGGTTCTTCTTTGTCAAGAAAAAGGATGGTTCTCTGCGTCCCTGTATCGACTACCGGGGTCTCAACCAGATCACCGTGAAAAATAAGTATCCGTTGCCATTAATCTCAGAACTATTTGATTGTATACGTGGTGCCAAGATTTTGGACACTATGAATATCTAGTAATGTCCTTCGGCCTGTGTAATGATCCCGCGGTCTTCCAGGAGTTCGTTAATGACCTCTTCTGTGACCTCCTCTATGTTTGTGTAGTAGTCTGTCTTGATGACATCTTGATTTTTTTCTCCAGATCCTATGACTCATCAGAGACATGTCCGTCAAGTTTTGCTGCGGTTAAGGGAGAATCGTCTGTACGCCAAGTTGGAGAAGTGCCTGTTTGAGAGAGATGCTCTACCCTTCCTGGGCTACATCGTCTCGAATCGAGGTCTCGACATGGATCCTGAAAAGGTAAAGTCTGTCCTGGAATGGCAACGCCCTCAAGGCTTGAGAGCCATACAGCACTTTCTGGAATTCACCACTTTTTACAGACAGCTTATACCAAACTTCTCCTCACTGACATCTCCTATCTCTAAACTCACCAAGAAGGGCATGAACGCCAAGGTGTGGACTCCTGAGGCAGAATCCGCATTCAATAGCCTGAAGAGTACCTTCACGTCAGCCTCTATCCTCCATCATCCAGATGTTTCTCTACAGTTCTCGTTGGAGGTGGATGCCTCCTCTGTCAGTGCTGGTGCACTCCTGTTCCAGAGAGGTTCCAAGGGCAAGTCAATGGTATGTGGATATTTCTCTAAGCTCTTCTATTCCGCAAAATGCAACTACTCGATTGGGGATCAGGAGTTACTGACCATCAAATTGACTCTGGAGGAGTGGAGAAATCTACTAGAGGGCGCAGCTTATCCCATCTTAATTTTTACGGACCACAAGAATCTCACCTATCTCCAGACGGCCCAACGGCTGAATCCTCGTCAGGCCAGGTGGTCGCTGTTCTTTACCAGGTTCCAGTTTGAGATCCATTATCACCCGGCTGACAAAAATGTGAGGGTC
This sequence comes from Rhinoderma darwinii, assembly GCF_050947455.1. Classification (NCBI taxonomy): domain Eukaryota; kingdom Metazoa; phylum Chordata; class Amphibia; order Anura; family Rhinodermatidae; genus Rhinoderma; species Rhinoderma darwinii. The sequence goes on along the minus strand of NC_134687.1, from coordinate 557,128,168 downwards.
AATGCCTTGTCCAGGTCTTTCGAGACAGAAGATACCATGGAAATTCCACAGAACATTATTGATCCGTCTTGCATTGTCTCTGTCAACTGCCTGCAAGTTGGGGACATTCCTCCAGGGGGGACTTTTGTGCGCCTGGCTGACAGAGGAAGAATCCTCCGCTGGGGACAGTCCTCTAGACTGGCAGGTCATGCGGGGACCCGTAAGACCCGAGTTCTGATTGCCCTTCATTTCTGGTGGCCCACGCTGCCCAAGGACATTATGGACTTTGTTTCTTCCTGCTCAGTGTGTGCAGAAAACAAGGTCACTCACACTAGAACTGCTGGCCTGCTCCAGCTATTGCCTGTGCCCGATGCTCCTTGGCAGCATATATGGACTTTATCACTGACCTACAGAACCGATAAAAACACAGGGACATATACAAAAACACCGAAAAAGGCCATACTTACAAATGGACACAGCCAGGTCAGAAATGCTGATGAAAGGGCGAGCAGGTGCTTTAAATAATAATAGCCACTCCCACTAGTCTTGAGGGGAGTGGTGTGTGGTGCATGGGATGTGTAGTCAGAAATAATAAATGAATAGTGTGTGTGCAAGTGTAATACTATAAGTGAAATATAGGGGGCAGTAATGAGTGAAGTGCCTCAATAGAAATAAATGGATAATGGGGTGCAAGTGAGTGAAACATGGAGGGATAGTGTGTACGTCATGAGGCACAACGTGTATAGCCAGGTAGAAGCCTATTTGTGACGCCTTGATAATTCAGAGAGCGGGCTACCCTGCTTGCTATGCCAAACAACAACACACCATGCTCTCCCAGCATCAAAGACCCGGCTGTGTCCAAGAGAAGCGAATATACATAATAATGGAAAATACCTGGGGTATTGGTAATCATTTTGGCCAAAAGGACGCAAGCTCGCAATCCACGACAAGGATCCCCAGACTTGCGAGTCCCTAACTCCTAAACTGGAACAGAACGTTCCTGATGCACAAACAGAACCGATAAAAACACAGGGACATATACAAAAACACCGAAAAAGGCCATACTTACAAATGGACACAGCCAGGTCAGAAATGCTGATGAAAGGGCGAGCAGGTGCTTTAAATAATAATAGCCACTCCCACTAGTCTTGAGGGGAGTGGTGTGTGGTGCATGGGATGTGTAGTCAGAAATAATAAATGAATAGTGTGTGTGCAAGTGTAATACTATAAGTGAAATATAGGGGGCAGTAATGAGTGAAGTGCCTCAATAGAAATAAATGGATAATGGGGTGCAAGTGAGTGAAACATGGAGGGATAGTGTGTACGTCATGAGGCACAACGTGTATAGCCAGGTAGAAGCCTATTTGTGACGCCTTGATAATTCATAGAGCGGGCTACCCTGCTTGCTATGCCAAACAACAACACACCATGCTCTCCCAGCATCAAAGACCCGGCTGTGTCCAAGAGAAGCGAATATACATAATAATGAAAAATACCTGGGGTATTGGTAATCATTTTGGCCAAAAGGACGCAAGCTCGCAATCCACGACAAGGATCCCCAGACTTGCGAGTCCCTAACTCCTAAACTGGAACAGAACGTTCCTGATGCACAAACAGAACCGATAAAAACACAGGGACATATACAAAAACACCGAAAAAGGCCATACTTACAAATGGACACAGCCAGGTCAGAAATGCTGATGAAAGGGCGAGCAGGTGCTTTAAATAATAATAGCCACTCCCACTAGTCTTGAGGGGAGTGGTGTGTGGTGCATGGGATGTGTAGTCAGAAATAATAAATGAATAGTGTGTGTGCAAGTGTAATACTATAAGTGAAATATAGGGGGCAGTAATGAGTGAAGTGCCTCAATAGAAATAAATGGATAATGGGGTGCAAGTGAGTGAAACATGGAGGGATAGTGTGTACGTCATGAGGCACAACGTGTATAGCCAGGTAGAAGCCTATTTGTGACGCCTTGATAATTCAGAGAGCGGGCTACCCTGCTTGCTATGCCAAACAACAACACACCATGCTCTCCCAGCATCAAAGACCCGGCTGTGTCCAAGAGAAGCGAATATACATAATAATGGAAAATACCTGGGGTATTGGTAATCATTTTGGCCAAAAGGACGCAAGCTCGCAATCCACGACAAGGATCCCCAGACTTGCGAGTCCCTAACTCCTAAACTGGAACAGAACGTTCCTGATGCACAAACAGAACCGATAAAAACACAGGGACATATACAAAAACACCGAAAAAGGCCATACTTACAAATGGACACAGCCAGGTCAGAAATGCTGATGAAAGGGCGAGCAGGTGCTTTAAATAATAATAGCCACTCCCACTAGTCTTGAGGGGAGTGGTGTGTGGTGCATGGGATGTGTAGTCAGAAATAATAAATGAATAGTGTGTGTGCAAGTGTAATACTATAAGTGAAATATAGGGGGCAGTAATGAGTGAAGTGCCTCAATAGAAATAAATGGATAATGGGGTGCAAGTGAGTGAAACATGGAGGGATAGTGTGTACGTCATGAGGCACAACGTGTATAGCCAGGTAGAAGCCTATTTGTGACGCCTTGATAATTCATAGAGCGGGCTACCCTGCTTGCTATGCCAAACAACAACACACCATGCTCTCCCAGCATCAAAGACCCGGCTGTGTCCAAGAGAAGCGAATATACATAATAATGAAAAATACCTGGGGTATTGGTAATCATTTTGGCCAAAAGGATGCAAGCTCGCAATCCACGACAAGGATCCCCAGACTTGCGAGTCCCTAACTCCTAAACTGGAACAGAACGTTCCTGATGCACAAACAGAACCGATAAAAACACAGGGACATATACAAAAACACCGAAAAAGGCCATACTTACAAATGGACACAGCCAGGTCAGAAATGCTGATGAAAGGGCGAGCAGGTGCTTTAAATAATAATAGCCACTCCCACTAGTCTTGAGGGGAGTGGTGTGTGGTGCATGGGATGTGTAGTCAGAAATAATAAATGAATAGTGTGTGTGCAAGTGTAATACTATAAGTGAAATATAGGGGGCAGTAATGAGTGAAGTGCCTCAATAGAAATAAATGGATAATGGGGTGCAAGTGAGTGAAACATGGAGGGATAGTGTGTACGTCATGAGGCACAACGTGTATAGCCAGGTAGAAGCCTATTTGTGACGCCTTGATAATTCATAGAGCGGGCTACCCTGCTTTATATGCCAAACAACAACACACCATGCTCTCCCAGCATCAAAGACCCGGCTGTGTCCAAGAGAAGCGAATATACATAATAATGAAAAATACCTGGGGTATTGGTAATCATTTTGGCCAAAAGGACGCAAGCTCGCAATCCACGACAAGGATCCCCAGACTTGCGAGTCCCTAACTCCTAAACTGGAACAGAACGTTCCTGATGCACATACAGAACCGATAAAAACACAGGGACATATACAAAAACACCGAAAAAGGCCATACTTACAAATGGACACAGCCAGGTCTGAAATGCTGATGAAAGGGCGAGCAGGTGCTTTAAATAATAATAGCCACTCCCACTAGTCTTGAGGGGAGTGGTGTGTGGTGCATGGGATGTGTAGTCAGAAATAATAAATGAATAGTGTGTGTGCAAGTGTAATACTATAAGTGAAATATAGGGGGCAGTAATGAGTGAAGTGCCTCAATAGAAATAAATGGATAATGGGGTGCAAGTGAGTGAAACATGGAGGGATAGTGTGTACGTCATGAGGCACAACGTGTATAGCCAGGTAGAAGCCTATTTGTGACGCCTTGATAATTCATAGAGCGGGCTACCCTGCTTGCTATGCCAAACAACAACACACCATGCTCTCCCAGCATCAAAGACCCGGCTGTGTCCAAGAGAAGCGAATATACATAATAATGAAAAATACCTGGGGTATTGGTAATCATTTTGGCCAAAAGGACGCAAGCTCGCAATCCACGACAAGGATCCCCAGACTTGCGAGTCCCTAACTCCTAAACTGGAACAGAACGTTCCTGATGCACAAACAGAACCGATAAAAACACAGGGACATATACAAAAACACCGAAAAAGGCCATACTTACAAATGGACACAGCCAGGTCAGAAATGCTGATGAAAGGGCGAGCAGGTGCTTTAAATAATAATAGCCACTCCCACTAGTCTTGAGGGGAGTGGTGTGTGGTGCATGGGATGTGTAGTCAGAAATAATAAATGAATAGTGTGTGTGCAAGTGTAATACTATAAGTGAAATATAGGGGGCAGTAATGAGTGAAGTGCCTCAATAGAAATAAATGGATAATGGGGTGCAAGTGAGTGAAACATGGAGGGATAGTGTGTTCGTCATGAGGCACAACGTGTATAGCCAGGTAGAAGCCTATTTGTGACGCCTTGATAATTCAGAGAGCGGGCTACCCTGCTTGCTATGCCAAACAACAACACACCATGCTCTCCCAGCATCAAAGACCCGGCTGTGTCCAAGAGAAGCGAATATACATAATAATGAAAAATACCTGGGGTATTGGTAATCATTTTGGCCAAAAGGACGCAAGCTCGCAATCCACGACAAGGATCCCCAGACTTGCGAGTCCCTAACTCCTAAACTGGAACAGAACGTTCCTGATGCACAAACAGAACCGATAAAAACACAGGGACATATACAAAAACACCGAAAAAGGCCATACTTACAAATGGACACAGCCAGGTCAGAAATGCTGATGAAAGGGCGAGCAGGTGCTTTAAATAATAATAGCCACTCCCACTAGTCTTGAGGGGAGTGGTGTGTGGTGCATGGGATGTGTAGTCAGAAATAATAAATGAATAGTGTGTGTGCAAGTGTAATACTATAAGTGAAATATAGGGGGCAGTAATGAGTGAAGTGCCTCAATAGAAATAAATGGATAATGGGGTGCAAGTGAGTGAAACATGGAGGGATAGTGTGTTCGTCATGAGGCACAACGTGTATAGCCAGGTAGAAGCCTATTTGTGACGCCTTGATAATTCAGAGAGCGGGCTACCCTGCTTGCTATGCCAAACAACAACACACCATGCTCTCCCAGCATCAAAGACCCGGCTGTGTCCAAGAGAAGCGAATATACATAATAATGGAAAATACCTGGGGTATTGGTAATCATTTTGGCCAAAAGGACGCAAGCTCGCAATCCACGACAAGGATCCCCAGACTTGCGAGTCCCTAACTCCTAAACTGGAACAGAACGTTCCTGATGCACAAACAGAACCGATAAAAACACAGGGACATATACAAAAACACCGAAAAAGGCCATACTTACAAATGGACACAGCCAGGTCAGAAATGCTGATGAAAGGGCGAGCAGGTGCTTTAAATAATAATAGCCACTCCCACTAGTCTTGAGGGGAGTGGTGTGTGGTGCATGGGATGTGTAGTCAGAAATAATAAATGAATAGTGTGTGTGCAAGTGTAATACTATAAGTGAAATATAGGGGGCAGTAATGAGTGAAGTGCCTCAATAGAAATAAATGGATAATGGGGTGCAAGTGAGTGAAACATGGAGGGATAGTGTGTACGTCATGAGGCACAACGTGTATAGCCAGGTAGAAGCCTATTTGTGACGCCTTGATAATTCATAGAGCGGGCTACCCTGCTTGCTATGCCAAACAACAACACACCATGCTCTCCCAGCATCAAAGACCCGGCTGTGTCCAAGAGAAGCGAATATACATAATAATGAAAAATACCTGGGGTATTGGTAATCATTTTGGCCAAAAGGACGCAAGCTCGCAATCCACGACAAGGATCCCCAGACTTGCGAGTCCCTAACTCCTAAACTGGAACAGAACGTTCCTGATGCACAAACAGAACCGATAAAAACACAGGGACATATACAAAAACACCGAAAAAGGCCATACTTACAAATGGACACAGCCAGGTCAGAAATGCTGATGAAAGGGCGAGCAGGTGCTTTAAATAATAATAGCCACTCCCACTAGTCTTGAGGGGAGTGGTGTGTGGTGCATGGGATGTGTAGTCAGAAATAATAAATGAATAGTGTGTGTGCAAGTGTAATACTATAAGTGAAATATAGGGGGCAGTAATGAGTGAAGTGCCTCAATAGAAATAAATGGATAATGGGGTGCAAGTGAGTGAAACATGGAGGGATAGTGTGTACGTCATGAGGCACAACGTGTATAGCCAGGTAGAAGCCTATTTGTGACGCCTTGATAATTCATAGAGCGGGCTACCCTGCTTGCTATGCCAAACAACAACACACCATGCTCTCCCAGCATCAAAGACCCGGCTGTGTCCAAGAGAAGCGAATATACATAATAATGAAAAATACCTTGGGTATTGGTAATCATTTTGACCAAAAGGACGCAAGCTCGCAATCCACGACAAGGATCCCCAGACTTGCGAGTCCCTAACTCCTAAACTGGAACAGAAAGTTCCTGATGCACAAACAGAACCGATAAAAACACAGGGACATATACAAAAACACCGAAAAAGGCCATACTTACAAATGGACACAGCCAGGTCAGAAATGCTGATGAAAGGGCGAGCAGGTGCTTTAAATAATAATAGCCACTCCCACTAGTCTTGAGGGGAGTGGTGTGTGGTGCATGGGATGTGTAGTCAGAAATAATAAATGAATAGTGTGTGTGCAAGTGTAATACTATAAGTGAAATATAGGGGGCAGTAATGAGTGAAGTGCCTCAATAGAAATAAATGGATAATGGGGTGCAAGTGAGTGAAACATGGAGGGATAGTGTGTACATCATGAGGCACAACGTGTATAGCCAGGTAGAAGCCTATTTGTGACGCCTTGATAATTCATAGAGCGGGCTACCCTGCTTGCTATGCCAAACAACAACACACCATGCTCTCCCAGCATCAAAGACCCGGCTGTGTCCAAGAGAAGCGAATATACATAATAATGAAAAATACCTGGGGTATTGGTAATCATTTTGGCCAAAAGGACGCAAGCTCGCAATCCACGACAAGGATCCCCAGACTTGCGAGTCCCTAACTCCTAAACTGGAACAGAACGTTCCTGATGCACAAACAGAACCGATAAAAACACAGGGACATATACAAAAACCACGAAAAAGGCCATACTTACAAATGGACACAGCCAGGTCAGAAATGCTAATGAAAGGGCGAGCAGGTGCTTTAAATAATAATAGCCACTCCCACTAGTCTTGAGGGGAGTGGTGTGTGGTGCATGGGATGTGTAGTCAGAAATAATAAATGAATAGTGTGTGTGCAAGTGTAATACTATAAGTGAAATATAGGGGGCAGTAATGAGTGAAGTGCCTCAATAGAAATAAATGGATAATGGGGTGCAAGTGAGTGAAACATGGAGGGATAGTGTGTACGTCATGAGGCACAACGTGTATAGCCAGGTAGAAGCCTATTTGTGACGCCTTGATAATTCATAGAGCGGGCTACCCTGCTTGCTATGCCAAACAACAACACACCATGCTCTCCCAGCATCAAAGACCCGGCTGTGTCCAAGAGAAGCGAATATACACTTGCACCCCATTATCCATTTATTTCTATTGAGACACTTCACTCATTACTGCCCCCTATATTTCACTTATAGTATTACACTTGCACACACACTATTCATTTATTATTTCTGACTACACATCCCATGCACCACACACCACTCCCCTCAAGACTAGTGGGAGTGGCTATTATTATTTAAAGCACCTGCTCGCCCTTTCATCAGCATTTCTGACCTGGCTGTGTCCATTTGTAAGTATGGCCTTTTTCGGTGTTTTTATCACTGACCTGCCTCTCTGTGCTGGATGCAGTACTGTCTGGGTGGTGGGGGATCGATTTTCGAAGATGGCCCACTTCGCTCCTCTAACCGGTCTTCCTTCTGCTCCTCAACTGCCCAAGCTTTTCATCCAACACATCTTCCGCCTGCACGGCTTGCCGCAGCATATTGTGTCTGTTCAGGGGGGTTCAGTTCACCTCGAAGTTCTGGAGAGCCCTCTGCGGACTCCTAAGTGTAAAGTTGGACATTTCCTCTGCCTACCATCCTCAGTCCAATGGTCAGGTCGAGAGGATCAATCAGATCTTGGAGAACTACCTACACCACTTCATCTCCAAGCAGCATGACTGGGTGCAGTTGCTCCCGTGGGCTGAATTCTCATCCAATAATCACACCAGCGAGTCCACAAGGAATACACAGAGGCATTCCCCGTTGTTTGATCACAGAACCGGGTTTCCGATGACGAGATCAAAACAGGGAGTTCCCTTTGATTTTGCCGAGGTCACGGACCGCGGCGATCAATGGGTTAAACAGCTGGGGTCCAAATGTTTTCTGACCCCAGCTGCATTCAGCAGGCTGCTCTAAGATCAGAAGCTGTTTGTTACAATTTCTGCTTAGAGGATGAGCGCTTACAGGAGCGCTCGTCAGCCTCTTCTACAGCGACGCCAAAAGACGTAGCTGTAGACTAAGCACATGCACCGCCTGCCGTCAAAACGGCTTTGGGCGGTCATCAAGGAGTCATCAAGGCGTTAAAGCCGGGTGCGAGCACCTTACGGGACACAGCAGAGTGGTGCGGAAGTGAGCGCTGGCGTCTCCTGGGGAGGAGATGCGGGCGAGCGCTCACCAGACCATGGTGAGTAATCCGGACAGTGGATGTTACACTGCATCTCAGACGCCTGGATGCGGGAAGTCATCTCCTTAGCATACAAGATGGAGTTTGCAGGCCTATCACCCAACAGATACTTCCAGTCAACGCCTCCTCCATCACCTGGCAAATCAGCTGTCTTTTTTCTTGGGCAATAGACGCTTTAGTCAAGGGGTGATTATCTCTGTTCCTCACCATCAGGAATGTTGGGGGTTTTACTCCACTCTCTTTGATGTCCCCAAAATATAAGGATCGCATGCACCATCCTGGACCGCAAACATTTTAATGCCAATGCCAAGGTCCGTCCCTCTGCTTGGTCATCGCCTCCATGGACTAGGGGCATTTTCTCTCTTTAATAGACTTTAAGGACGCGCACCTGCACGTCCATATTTGCCCATCACACCAGGGCTTCCTGCGCTATGCTGTTTTCCCTCACCATTATCAATTTGTGGCTATCCTGTTTGGCCTGTCAACAGCTTGTTCGTTCCAGGTGGCTTTCATTAGTCCCCTACCTGGACGACGGATCACTCTGGATACCGTTGCTTGTTTCGGTTGGGTTATAAACTACTCCAAGTCTTAACGGACTTATTGTCTGAAGATTTACCTTCCTGGGGATGGTGTTCAACACCCACTCGATTTGGGTGTTACTTCCTCCAGAGAAGTTGTCCAACCTCTAACAGGGAGTATGCGTTTTTCCGAGGGTAGTAATGGTAGACTCTCGCAGGGGGATAAAATAGAAAACAATCAAAACTGAAAAGGGTAATGGTAGGTGGGAGCGGGGATAGGGAGGGACATAGGGAAGAGTATTCCATATTAAACATCAAAAAGAGCTATGATACTAATGTCACAATCAGTCACTTAGTCATATAAAGCACAATGCATCTTTATATTTAGAGTGTTCCATACACAGTTAAAGGAAGTCGCTATAATGAGGTGCTCATAGAGTAATAGTATATTGAAAGTTGGGTGCATCCGAGGAGGATAGCCGTGGGTCCCAGATCTTATGATAGAGATTAAATGAGTCAGCTCTAACAGCCTCTAATTTTTCGTATATTGCTATACGATTAAGGGTATGTTCACACGGCCAAATTTCAGACGTATACGAGGCGTATTATGCCTCGTTTTACGTCTGAAAATACGGCTCCAATACGTCGGCAAACATCTGCCCATTCATTTGAATGGGTTTGCCGACGTACTGTGCAGACGACCTGTTATTTACGCGTCGTCGTTTGACAGCTGTCAAACGACGACTCGTAAAAATACAGCCTCGTCAAAAGAAGTGCAGGACACTTCTTTCAGACGTTTTTGGAGCTGTTTTCTCATAGACTCCAATGAAAACAGCTCCAAAAACGGACGTAAAAAACGCTGCGAAAACGGCGCGAAAAACGCCGCGAAAAATGCGAGTTGGTAAAAAAACGTCTGAAAAGCAGGGTCTGTTTTCCCTTGAAAACAGCTCTGGATTTTCAGACGTTTTGGTTGACTACGTGTGAACATACCCTAACTCTGTTGAGTATGGCATTAAGGTTCAATATAGATGCGAGCTGCTCGTAATATAAATTGAGTAAGTATAAACCTAGGATTGGGCATCCGAGGTGGAGTGGCCCCCAATAGACTTATGGGTAGTCGTTTAGAGACTCTAAACTGACATATAGTATGTCAGAAATCAAAATGTGTCTTTTTTACGCGACTTTGGCAAAAGGGCGAAGTTTTGCTGTGGTCGTGGCAATAAAACACATTTTCATCACACCGTGTGACCCTAGCCTTAGGCCTCATACACACGGCCGTGCCTGTAATCATGCCCGTGATTGCGGGCACGGCTGGCTGCGGACAGCCACCCTCATATTCGGTCCGTGCTCCCATACAAAGTATAGGACCTCCGTCTGAACTTTTGCGGCTGATTTCTACGGGCCGCGTGCCTTCCGGTTAATATACGGGAAGGTGTCCGTCGTCAATAGAAATGAATGCGTCTGCAATTACGGACGAATTCTACAGCGGTGTGCATGGGGCCTTACACTACCAACTGCTCAGGCCTGCCCTCTGCTTTTCACATTAGAAGGCCCTATTCGCACAGTTCAGATTTTGGTGCATTTTTTGTATGTATTAGATCTACTCCTAATATTGATTACAATATGCACCAAATCTGCACTGTATGGACAAGGCCTAATGGTATTTATATAAGATCGTACACTCTTGAGAAAACATAAAATAACTTATGTTGAAAATTTATTTTGTGATTTAGTAGCTATTCTTACTGCTTTTTAAAGTCTTGCACAAGAAGTTAAAGCATACATAGTTCACTTTTTAAGTTGCTATTTCTAGGTGATCAGTCTCCAGAAATACATTATACGTCTAAATTAGTCCCAGCTGCACGTACGGAAAGCATGGAAACTGCAACAAAAGAGGTATGATTCATAGTGTTTAGCAGCATTTACAACTTATATATCGTGACTGTATCTACAATTATATTGCAAATCTGGTAGTAGATAATGGCTTTTCATCATTTCTTTTTTTACTAGGTTTTTGATACACTATCGGAAGAGGAGGCTTCTCAGTCCTTATTAAGGTACAAAAAAGAGCTATGTGAGAGTAAAACATGTGTGAGTAATTTTGGATGAATGCCTATATTTTCAACATAATTCTGCTAGAAATACTGCCCCATAAACCGAAGTAATTGCCTTGAGAAACTCTCCAAGAAAACGGATCTTGCAGGTGACATACTTTTGGGGTCCTCTGGGATCAACTGATATTGCTAGGAGACGTGGCCAAGGAGTTGTCATTTTAAGGGAAAAAAAAGTATTACATTACACTCATAGAAATCAATAGGCCGACCGTGTAATGTACATATGCAATATGAATGCCAGAATGAATGGTACTCTTCATCGACTCTCTCCCCCCGTGAAGACTCAAAATGTCTTAAGGCAGGGTTCACACATAGCAGTCAAAATGCGGCAAAAAACTAACTTTTCACTGTGGAACACCTCGGTTTTTTCTGAAGTCACGCGAGAAATACATGTGATCCCAGCCTTAAAGGACCTTTAGTAGGAGTTGTCTTTACCAGACAAACCCTGTAATTACTGGAGAAGCGTTCTGAGGTATTTTTATAATCAAAGAAATGTTTTATTTTGAAAGTAGAATTTGATGAGATTGCATATGTCTAAATATATTTAACCCCTTAAGGACAGAGCAATTTTTTTTACATTTCCCTCTTTGCATCCTGACGCTCAACTCTTATTTTTTCTATGACGTAGTTGTATGAGACTTTGTTTTTTGCGGGACGAGTTGTACTTTATGTAGGAACCATTTTTTGGTACAAACACATTATCGTTTAATTTCTATAAATTTTTATTTTGGCGAAAATGCAGAAAAAAAGCAGTTCCGCTGCAGTTTTAATATATATTTTTTTTTACACCATACACCAATCATCATAAATAATGTTATACATTTGTGGTACAGGTTGTTACGGTCATGTTTTGGGACTTATATTTTAAAAAGTTTATTTATTATAAAAAATGTGTGTTTCTGTGTATTTTTTTTTACTTTTTATTTATTTATTTATCATTAATTTTTTTTTACATTCATTTAACTTTTTTTTTTAATCCCATAAAGGGATTTATCATGTTGATTTTGATTTTGTAACTGTAATGTACTGGCATAGATCTATAAGCTAGTACATTAGCCTGTGTACTGATTGTACACAGGCAGTTGTTAGGGCATACCTTAGTATGCCCTAACAACAGGAAATATGTTCAGACAGCCCTGGGGTCCTTCAATGGACCCTGGGCTGTCTGGCCATACGAGTTAACGCTTTCATCGCGGCGTTCAAAGGGTTAACGGCGGAGAGAAGATGTTTCCTCTCCGCTGTCAGAGCGGGGCCGTGTCTGTAATGACCGGGGGGTAGGGAAACGGACAAGTGAGCCCTAATCTACCCGCCACTCTCTCCCTGCCTACTTGCAACGACCCGCCCTAGGCGACGGGGTACAACTGGGCGGCGGTCCCTGCACTCAGTAAGTGCACGACAAACATACAAGGGAATACAAGCAAGGGAAAGGGGCAGTTGCCCACGGCAACACCGTGGGCAACCAGAGTGGTGAACGAGCCGAGTCAAGCCAGGAGTGTGCGAGGTACCAAACGAAGAGCAGAAGAGTAGTCAGTAAGCCAGGGTCTGTATGGAGCAGGAACAAAATAGAAGGAGCTGTAGCTGGGCCAGGAAACCACACGAAAAAGAATAACAAGCAAGGAGGAACAGGAAATGCAGGTATAAATAGACAGAGGGCGGGAGCTAGCTGAGTCTGGCCAGGCTGCGATAGGCTCTCCCACTCCTAAGCCTGCCAGCCTGAGTGGTGGAAGCTGGAGTCAGTCTCAGGGATGTAGATTCAGGTGCTGACTCATTAATTAAGGGAGTTAACCCCGAAGCTGTGCCTGGCAGATCCTTTACAGTACCCCCCTTTTATGAGGGGCCACCGGACCCTTTCTAAGTGGACCTGGCTTACTGGGGAAATGCAGGTGGAACCTCCTGACCAATACCCCAGCGTGAACATCCCGGGCGGGTACCCAATTCCTCTCATCGGGCCCGTAACCTCTCCAATGGACCAGGTACTGGAGGGAGCCTTGGACCATCTTGCTGTCCACAATCCTGGCCACCTCGAATTCCACCCCCTCAGGGGTGAGGACGGGAACAGGAGGTCTCCTCGAGGGAGCCAAGGACGGGGAGCAGCGTTTAAGGAGGGAGGCATGAAACACGTTGTGTATACGAAAAGACGGGGGTAACTCCAGCCGGAAGGAGACAGGATTGAGGACCTCAATGACCTTATACGGCCCAATAAACCGGGGAGCAAACTTCTTGGACGGAACCTTGAGACGCAAGTTCCTAGACGACAACCACACCAGATCCCCGACCATAAACAGGGGGTTAGCAGAACGTTTTCTATCAGCCTGAGTTTTTTGTACGCTCTGGGATGCCTCTAGGTTCTTCTGAACCTGAGCCCAGACTGTGCACAGTTCCCGATGAACGACCTCTACCTCGGGATTGTTGGAACTACCAGGTGAAACGGAGGAGAACCGTGGATTAAACCCAAAATTACAGAAAAAGGGAGAGACCCCTGACGAGTTACTGACCCGGTTATTAAGGGAAAATTCGGCGAGGGGAATGAATGAGACCCAATCATATTGACAGTCAGAGACAAAACACCTTAAGTATTGTTCTAGAGATTGATTAGTCCTCTCCGTTTGACCTTTGGTTTCAGGATGGAAGGCAGAGGAGAAGGACAGATCAATCCCCAACTTCATACAGAAGGCTCTCCAAAACAATGAAACAAATTGTACCCCTCTGTCCGAAACAATATTGACAGGGACCCCATGGAGACGCAGGATGTGTTTGACAAACAAGGTAGCCAACGTCTTGTCGTTGGGTAGTTTCTTGAGGGGCACAAAGTGGCACATCTTACTGAAGCGGTCTACCACCACCCACACCACCGACTTGCCTTGGGATGGAGGCAAATCGGTGATAAAATCCATGGAGATATGTGTCCAAGGTCTCTGGGGAATGGGCAACGAACGCAGTAAGCCCGCTGGTCGGGACCTGGGAGTCTTGGACCTAGCACAAACCTCACAAGCGGCGACGTAGGCCTTAACGTCTTTAGGCAACCCAGGCCACCAATAATTTCTGGTAATGAGGTGTTTGGTACCCAGGATGCCTGGATGACCAGATAGTGCGGAGTCATGATTTTCCCTAAGTACCCTTAGCCGGAATTGCAGGGGAACAAACAGCTTGTTCTCAGGAAGGTTCCCGGGAGCTGAACCTTGATCAGCAGCAATTTCAGAGACTAAATCAGAATCGATCGAGGAAATGATTATACCTGGAGGCAAAATACAAGCAGGATCTTCCTCCGAAGGAGGGCTGGCCATGAAGCTACGCGACAGTGCATCAGCCTTAATATTTTTAGACCCAGCCCTATAGGTAACCAAAAAATTGAATCTGGTAAAAAATAACGCCCATCGAGCTTGTCTCGGGTTTAGCCTCCAGGCAGATTCTAGGAAAACCAGATTCTTGTGGTCGGTAAGGACCGTTACCTGGTGTCTAGCCCCCTCCAGGAAGTGGCGCCACTCTTCAAATGCCCATTTAATGGCTAAGAGTTCGCGGTTGCCAATATCATAGTTACTCTCAGTTGGCGAAAACTTCCATGAGAAGTATGCACAGGGGCGGGGATGGGTGAGGGACCTGGTACCCTGGGACAAGACAGCCCCCACTCCCACCTCAGATGCGTCAACTTCCACGATAAATGGCTCCATTTGGTTGGGCTGAACCAGCACCGGGGCCGAGATAAAGCACTTCTTAAGGACCTCAAAAGCCTGGACAGCCTCAGGAGGCCAGTGGAGGAGATCAGCACCTTTGCGAGTGAGGTCCGTAAGAGGCTTAGCGATGACCGAGAAGTTAGCAATAAATCTCTTGTAATAATTAGCGAACCCCAAAAAACACTGTAACGCCTTCAGGGAGGCAGGTTGGGCCCATTCCGCCACAGCCTGAACCTTGGCGGGGTCCATGCGGAATTCATGAGGAGTGAGGATTTGACCCAAAATGGTATCTCCTGTACCCCAAACACATATTTTTCGGTTTTGGCAAACAGTTTGTTTTCCCGAAGGACCTGGAGCACCTTCCTGACATGCTCAATGTGGGAGGACCAGTCCTTGGAAAACACCAGTATGTCATCAAGGTACACTACAAGAAATATCCCCAGGTAATTTCTCAAAATCTCATTTATGAAATTCTGGAAGACCGCAGGGGCATTACACAACCCAAAGGGCATGACGAGGTATTCGAAATGGCCTTCGGGCGTGTTAAACGCAGTCTTCCACTCATCCCCCTCTTTGATGCGAATAAGGTTATACGCCCCCCGTAGATCCAATTTAGAGAACCATTGGGCCCCCTGAACCTGATTAAAGAGATCAGGAATCAAAGGAAGGGTATACTGGTTCCTTACCGTGACCTTATTCAGGCTACGGTAGTCAATGCATGGCCTAAGACCACCATCCTTCTTCCCCACGAAGAAGAAGCCAGCACCTACCGGAGAAGAAGAGGGACGAATGTAACCCTTGGCCAGGGATACCTGGATATACTCTCTCATGGCTTCACGTTCGGGACAAGAAAGATTAAATA
The DNA here is from genome assembly GCF_050947455.1 of Rhinoderma darwinii. NCBI lineage: Eukaryota > Metazoa > Chordata > Amphibia > Anura > Rhinodermatidae > Rhinoderma > Rhinoderma darwinii. The sequence continues at coordinate 557,112,422 of NC_134687.1, read as the reverse complement.
TCCTACCCTTAGGAAGCTTAGCTCCTGGTACCAATTCGATAGCGCAATCGTATTCTCTATGAGGAGGTAACACTTCGGAGGCCTCCCTAGAGAAAACATCAGCGAAGTCCTGAACAAACTCGGGTAGCGTATTCGCCTCCTCAGGGGGAGAAATAGAATTAACAGAAAAACATGACGTACAACATTCATTACCCCATTTGGTTAGCTCCCCAGTATTCCAGTCAAACGTGGGATTATGCAACTGCAACCAGGGAAGGCCTAGAACCAAATCGTACGATAATCCCTGCATCAACAGTACAGAGCATTGCTCCAAATGCATGGAGCCAACAAGGAGTTCAAAAACAGGGGTATGCTGTGTAAAATAACCATTAGCAAGAGGAGTGGAGTCGATACCCACTACCGGGACAAGTTTAGGCAAATCAATCAGAGGCATAGCAAGAGACATAGCAAATTCCACAGACATAATATTAGTAGAGGACCCTGAATCCACGAAGGCACTGCCGGTAGCAGACCTACCACCAAAAGAGACCTGAAAGGGAAGCAAGATCTTAGTACGTTTCCTATTTACTGGAAATACCTGTGCTCCCAAGTGACCTCCCCGATGATCACTTAGGCGCGGAAGTTCTCTGGCTGCATTCTTACGCTTAGGACAGTTGTTCACTTGATGCTTGTCATCCCCACAGTAGAAGCAGAGACCATTCTTCCTGCGGAATTCTCTACGTTGTTGGGGGGACACGGAGGCCCCGAGTTGCATAGGTATCTCTGAGTCTTTCCTGGAGGAACGAAGCAACGGAACTTCGGGAGGCATCATGGGGGAGTCGGAGGATAATACACATAAACGTTCATGTTGTCGTTCCCTGAGACGTCGGTCAAGTCGTACCGCTAAAGCCATAGCCTGGTCTAGGGAGTCAGAAGAGGGATAGCTAACTAGCAGGTCTTTCAGGGCATTCGACAGACCCAACCTAAACTGGCACCTTAAGGCAGGGTCATTCCACCGAGAAGCTACGCACCACTTCCTAAAGTCAGAGCAATACTCCTCAACAGGTCTCTTACCCTGACGTAAGGTCACCAGCTGACTCTCGGCAAAGGCAGTCCTGTCAGTCTCGTCATAAATAAGTCCGAGAGCAGAAAAGAAACAATCAACGGAGGAAAGTTCAGGGGCGTCAGGAGCCAAGGAGAAGGCCCACTCTTGGGGCCCTTCCTGGAGCCGGGACATAATTATACCCACCCGCTGGTTTTCAGAACCTGAGGAATGAGGCTTTAAACGAAAGTAAAACCTACAACTCTCCCGAAAGGAGAGAAAAGCCCTCCGGTCCCCTGAGAACCGGTCGGGCAACTTGAGGTGGGGTTCAAGAGGTGCGGTGAGGGGAACTACCAAGGTAGCATCAGGCTGGTTGACCCACTGAGCCAGGGCCTGGACCTGTAGGAAGAGACCCTGCATTTGCTGAGCCAGGGTCTCACGGGGGTCCATAGTGGTGTCAGGGACCAGGGTAGACTAGGTATGGGCTTGTTATTATGTAATGACCGGGGGGGGTAGGGAAACGGACAAGTGAGCCCTAATCTACCCGCCACTCTGTCCCTGCCTACTTGCAACGACCCGCCCTAGGCGACAGGGTACAACTGGGCGGCGGTCCCTGCACTCAGTAAGTGCACGACAAACACGACAAACATACAAGGGAATACAAGCAAGGGAAAGGGGCAGTTGCCCACGGCAACACCGTGAGCAACCAGAGTGGTGAACGAGCCGAGTCAAGCCAGGAGTGTGCGAGGTACCAAACGAAGAGCAGAAGAGTAGTCAGTAAGCCAGGGTCTGTATGGAGCAGGAACAAAATAGAAGGAGCTGTAGCTGGGCCAGGAAACCACACGAAAAAGAATAACAAGCAAGGAGGAACAGGAAATGCAGGTATAAATAGACAGAGGGCGGGAGCTAGCTGAGTCTGGCCAGGCTGCGATAGGCTCTCCCACTCCTAAGCCTGCCAGCCTGAGTGGTGGAAGCTGGAGTCAGTCTCAGGGATGTAGATTCAGGTGCTGACTGATTAATTAAGGGAGTTAACCCCGAAGCTGTGCCTGGCAGATCCTTTACAGTGGCTGTGTATTACAGCCGTTGCACCGCTCTCGATCGCGCGCAGAGACGGCTGTCACACAGGACGAGTATGCTCGTCCTAATGTGCCAAGTACTCGCCGCTCAGGACAAGCATACTCGTCCTGTATCGGCAACCAGTTAAATAAATGAAATACATAACAATTATGGTAAATGTTACGCAAACATCTATTTTGGAAGTTTATTTTACTGAAATACACATGAAAATTGAATGAGGATTTTGGAAGAGGCCAGAATAATGCTGTTTCTTATTTGCTGTTACCGTATTTTAGATAATTTCATATGAAAGTGTAACATCAGGATTCAGTGTCAAAATGTATAATAATCCCTTACTTTTGTTGAAAAGGCATAATAATGTATAATTATTTTAGGAACTGGGAAAGAAATTCTGAGTCAAGAGTTACACCTCACAAGGATAGTTATCCCAACCAGCCTCCCATGGATTACACTGGTATACTTCTTTAATAAACTAGCAATTCATGTAAATAAATGCAAATTATTTTTCTGTTATTCACTAAATTATTACATAGATTATATTTATTAAGTGATACAGTATCTTTCCAAATGATCTAAAGGTTTGCTTTCTAATTTGCCAATTGAACTGCAGTTACTGCACTGTATTTTCTGACCACTTTGTCAGGGCATAAAGGACTTGCTAGATGCGGCCAGGTTACTAGCTCTTTCCTCAACTCTCTTAGTTGCTATTCGCAGGATGTTCTGTCCTAAGTGCTGGTCAGTGGATGAAGCCTCTACCTTTAACGGCTTTCCCCTTCTCAGTCTCTCGTCTCTTCGGTAGTTGTCTGGATGAGATCATCTCTGGAGCCATGGGTGGTAAGAGCTCTCATCTGCCCCAAAGCAAGCTCCGTTGCTCTGGTCCCGCCAGGAAGAGTGTCGCTCAGTTTTGTTCCTTTTCAGTGTTTCTCCAACCCGCGCCCTTCCTTCAGGTAGCTCAGTCCAGACTTAAGAAGCCGGAGCGCAGCATATGGGAGATTGAGCTGATTGCTCCCAGAGCACCCTGGGCTATAAGAAGGTCCCAGACCCATCCTCCCATGAATGAGCGTTGTTGTCTTATCCTAAGTTTGTCTTGCAAATGGTCCCCTAGTGTTTCCTGCTCCCAGTGTTCCCTGTTCCTGTATCCTGTAACCTGTATCCTGATCTAGTGCCGTGCTGAGCTGTAGCCGTGCTGTGCTGTATACCACGCCTGTCCTGCTACTCCACGGCTGACGTCTACCTGCTGCCTAGTCCCAGCCAAGCCTGCCTTGCTACTGTCCGAGCTGCCACAGGTACCCTATATGAACTATAGACTCTGACCTGCGCCCTGTTGGCCAGCTGCCATACCGCCAAGGCGGTACGGCCCAGTTGGTCCACGAACCCTACGTGACAGTCGCTCTCACCCGCCATCTGTATCCCCTACCTCATTTACATCTCCTCCCCCAGCGGGGGAGCAGTCTGCTGCCTTGTCTCTTCATAGTGAAGGTCTGTCTGAAGGAGAAATTTCAGATTCCAATTTGGAACTGGACGAGGAACAATCCTCTAAACTGTCCTCTACTGTGGACAGACTTATCCAAGTGGTCCGGGACACTTTACAGATCACTGACTCTGTGAACAGTAAACCCTTTCCCTCTCACTTGGAGTTTAAAGAGGTAATCTCCAAGGAAGGACGCATCCTGACAAGAAGTTTACCAAGACTTCACGTTTGGACCTTTTACACTGTTTTTCTGGAGGGTATCAACCCCAAACAGGCTAAATCACCAGCAGTGGATACTCCTGTCTCTTGCCTGGTCAAAACTACTACTATTCCAATGGCGGATGCCACCTCATTCCTCGATCCCTTGGACTGCCGCATAGAGTCCGTCTCTAGATCCTCTTTTGAAGCTACTGGCACGGCCTTCAGACCTATTTTCTATCCTGCATAGGTCAGCAGAGCATCCACTGACTGGATTCACCAGCTAGGTCACACTATTCTATCTAGGGCACCCATTGAAGAATTACTAGAGTCTTTGATCAGTTGTCTAGTGCCACCAAGTATCTCTGCAAAATGTTCCTGGATGCAGGTCACCTTGTGGACCATGACTTGGCTTCCATCGTTGCCATACGCAGGACTGCCTGGCATTAATTCTGGTCCACTGACACACAATGCGATCCCTTACTGCTCTATCCTTCCCAGGTTCCCGACTCTTTGGGACCTGTCTGGACTGAATCATTGCAGATGCTAAAGGTAGAAAGCATCCATCTTCCTTAAACCAAGGCTTGTCGTGCTGCAACCCGCTAGTTAACCAGGACATTGTTTTGAAGTTGTGCCCCCACTCAAGTCTCAGGTGGGGTGCAGGCTTCTGCTTTTCAAGGATGTTTGCATTTCCTGCAGGTCACGATCTGGGGGTATGTGGACTCACTAGGCCGCATCGCCGTAGCGGGGTAGCTGCTGGCCAAACAACAGTGTACCAAGTCAATATAAAGTCAGAGCACGAGAGTACCTGTAATAGTCCAGACAGTAGCAACAGCTTAGGCACAGGTGGGACCCTGGCGGTAGGTGATGCAAAACGTGGCAGATGACACCAGACATGGTGTAAGTCAGCAGGTGTAGTAGACAGTACAACATGAGTCCAACACTAGAGATGGCATAGGAACAAATACAGCACAGGATACAGGTAGCAGTGCACAGGAACACGGAACAGGATACGACTAAGGGACCATTTGCAAGACTAACAGAGTAATACAAACAACGCTCAGGCAATGAAATTTTACATGTGCGCGCGCTGGCCCCTTTAACCCCTTAATGACCGTGCTTGAAAAGGTCTTAATGGCCAGCTAAATTTTTCAGTTTTTACCTCTCTGCATTTCAGCAGCCATAACTTTTTTATTTTTTCATTGACGTGGCCGTATGTGGCCCTGTTTTATGCAGGAGAAATTGTATTTTTTTTTTTCCATAGTCTGGAGGTAGAAAAAAAAATTATGTTTACGGCGTGAATATAAGAAAAAGCGATTCTCTTCATCGCTTTTTTAAATTTTTTATCCTGTTCACGTTTCACGCTAAATAACCCATTAGATTCTTTCTTCAGGTTATTACGGTCGTTTAGATACCTAATATATGTAGTTTTATTGTTTTTATTTAGTGTAAGGGCAATAAAATATATTTCTTGCAAAATAATCACCTTTTGTTTTTTTTTTATTTATTTTTAGTTTTTTGTTACTTGTTTTTTTTAATCCCATTAAGGGATAACTTTTTTTTATAACTTTATTTTTTACTTGTAATGTATGTAATGTATTAGCATACTCCTGTATGCTAATACATCATACTGTGTCCTATGACACAGGCTTCTTTTAGGGCAGCACATAGTGTGCCCAAACAGCAGGCTTACGGAACAGACAGCCATGGGGTCCTTTGTAGGTCCCCAGAGCTGACTGCAGAGGTATTCCCCATTGTTTGATCACGTCACTATGTTTCCGATGACTAAATCAAAGCTGGGAGTTCCCTTTGATCTTGCCGCAGTCACGGCCCGCGGCGATCAAAGGGTTAAACAGCTGGGGTCCGAATGTTTTCTGACCCCAGCTGTATTCAGCAGGCTGCTCTAAGATCAGGAGCTGTTAGTTACAGTTCCTGCTTAGAGGATGAGCGATCATCAGCCTCTTCTACAGCGACGCCAAAAGACGTCGCTGTAGACTAAGCACATGCACTACCAGCCGTCAAAAGACGGTGGGCGGTCATCAAGGAGTTAAAGCCGGGCGCGAGCACCTTACGTGACACAGTGGAGCGGAAGTGACCAGACCATGGCTGCGGCCGTCGAGGGGTGAGTAATCCCGACCGTCTGCGGCCATGGAGGTTACACTGCATCTCAGACGCCTGGGTGCGGGAAGTTATCTCCTTAGGATGCAAGATGGAGTTTGCAGGCCTATCACCTGACAGATTCTTCCAGTCAAAGCTTCCTCCATCACCTAGCAAATCAGCTGCCTTTCTTTTTAGGCAATAGACTCACGCTTTATTCAAGGAGTGATTATCTCTTCCTCACCATCAGGAATGTTGTGGGTTCTACTCCACTCTCTTTGTTGCCCCCAAAATATAAGGAGCGCACCCACCATCCTGGACCTCAAACGTTTTAATGCCAATGCCAAGGTCCGTCCCTCTGCTTGGTCATCGCCTCAATGGATTAGGGGCATTTTCTCTCTTTAGTGGACATCAAGGACACGCACCTGCATGTCCATATTTGCCCATCACACCAGGGCTTCCTGCGCTATGCTGTTTTCCCTCACCATTATCAATTTGTGGCTATCCTGTTTGGCCTGTCAACAGCTTGTTCGTTCCAGGTGGCTTTCAGTAGATCCCTTCCTGGATGACGGATCACTCTAGATACCGTTGCTTGTTTAAGTTGGGTTATAAACCACTCCAAGTCTTAACGGACTCATTGTCTGAAGATTACCTTCCTGGGGATGGTGTTCAACACCCACTCGGTTTGGGTGTTACTTCCAGAGAAGTTGTCCAACCTCTAACAGGGAATTTTGCAGAGGGTAGCCCTCACGCCGGATCAGACTTCCCCTGACTGTATGGAGGTTACTCAACTGGTGGCTCTTCTCCCAAGCAACTGGTCACTCTTCTCCCAAGCTATCTCTCAAGGACGATTTTTTTCTCCCGATCCACTGGCAGGTCCTATCGATGGAGTCAAGTCTCCGGGGTTAGGGAGGTGCCTTCCAGAACCTTCTACCTTAGGTCTTTGACACCACCAGGAATCCTGTCTTCCCATCAACATCTTGGAGTTAAGGGCGCTATTCCTCCGTCTCAGTCCCTGGATGATTCTTCTGTCACAGCAGTACACCGTCTCAATCACCAAGGAGGGACGCAAAGTACAACAGCAACGGCTGAGGATGCCAGATTTTTGGAGCGGTCAGAACTCCATATTTCTGCTCTCTCGGCAGGGCCCATCCTAAGTATCATTAATTGGGTCAAATACCTCCTCGGTCGTGAACAGATTGATCCAGGGCAGTGGTGTCTTCATTCTGAGACGTTGGACATCGGACGTCGATTTCCCACAATCCAGGTTCGAGCACAAGTTTCCCAATTCATAACCTGGGCTTGTGATCCTGAAGCATTCACACTTGATAATTTGGTGTCTCTATAGTACAAGTTTAACGCGATATTTATCTGTACCTCCCTCTGCCGCTTCTTTCCAAGCTCCTCAGGAGTATCAAGGTCGAGAGGGTTCCTGTCATCCTCTTTGCTCCGAACTGGATGCGTCATTGTACGTAGGCCGACGTGGTTGGTCTACTGGCCGATGTTCCCTGGCTATTGCCTCTCAAGTCTGATCTGCTTTCTCAGGTCTCTTCCATCTGAACTTAAAGTCGCCACATTCTCTGGCATGGCTGTTGAAGTCGCAGTGCTGAAAGGCTAGGGTGATGCACACAATGCTGAAGGCTGGGAAGCCTTCATTGACCCGCAATTACCACCGCACTTGGAAGATGTACTTGTGCTGGTGTGAGGACCGGCACATTCCTACCCTGTTTTTTTTCTCTGCCTAGAATTCTGTCATTCCTCCAGGAAGGGTTAGCTCGCCCCAAGTTCTCTTAAGGAGCAGGTGTCTGCATTGTCCATACTCTTCAACAAACCACTGGCAGCCAAGTCTGATGTGCAGACTTTCTCGTAGGTGGTTGCTCCCTCATTTCTACACACTTTCACCAAATTCCACAGGATGCATACTTTTGCTTCAGCGGATGCTTCCCCTGCAGGTCTTGCAGGCCTCTGTGGAGTAGATCATCACCTCCTTTTTATCTTTTGTTTCCACTTATGGGGACTGCTTTCGGCTGTCCCACAGTCTGTGTCGCCCAATGAGACAAACCTAAAAGGGATTTTTTGAGTACTCGCCGTAAAATCCTTTACTCATCTAGTCCATTGGGGCACAATACTCCCACCTCTTGTGTATTCAGCTGATAAGGTTATCCGTTGGACATGGTTTTCTATCTGGTTCTGATACTATTGTTTCTCTTTACCTTGAGTTATTCTTCTCTTACTGCTTCGGAGCAGACTGAATCAGCTCAGTGCTAGTAGGAGATGTATTTCCTGTATACCAACACTTTTTTGTTCTTAGTGTTACGCCTCATAGAGGCAACAGCATATACCTATGGTCTGTGTGTGTCCCCGCCCCCCCTCAATGGACTGGATGAATAAAGAATTTTACGGTGAGTACTTAGTAAAATCCCCTTTGCTTGTCACATTCATTCGGCGGGTGCTGTGTCCTTTTAATGTTTCTTTAATAGCTGTTCCAACTGTTTTCTCCAGGGTATGTTTTTAATCTGGTTTTCATATAGTTATCCTTATTTATTGTAAACGTCTCCTACTGCTTATGTACAAACTGGTTGGCTACGTTTCTGAAGGAGGGGTTTAGCATTGGAGGAGGAGCTACAATTTTTAACTTTTCGTCCGCGTCCTAGTGACAGTAGTCTATACCCAAGGTCATCATCTGTGTTCCCCAATGAACATAATGAGAAAGTGAATTTACTGTGACTAACAAACAAAATCTTATTTTTTTAAACTGTTAGGTTATCCAGATTAGAATGTTTATTCACTATTATGATACTATACCGTGTACCTCTACTTTTACCTTATCCCCCTCTTTTGATGCTGACATGTTCAAAAGTATTTGCTGTTTCTGCAGATTTATGTGAAGACGCGCAGAAATTATTTGACTCTTTTGAAAATGAGGTTAGTAACCTGGCCATTACTTATGAGACAATAGCCCCAAAAAAAAATTCCTTTAGGAATTTATTAGTTATATGTTATAGTTATTTCATCTATTAATGAACCTGTCACCAGACTGATTTGCTACGGACTATTATCACCTATCCACAGGATAGGTAATAAATGTATGATCGCTGAGACCCCCACCGATCACTAGCGATATACTCGTCTGTTTCCCTCAGTCCTTAGACATCGAACGGACCTGCAGTGCACATCTCCGACCTACGCTCCATTCAAAATCCTCACTGCAATTGTGCAGTGAGGAGGAATGGGGGTCGGGGCCTCCAGCAATCATACATCTATTACCTATCCTGTGGAAACTACAGCACGGTGGCTCAGTGATTAGCACTATTGCCTTGCAGCACTGGGGTCCTGGGTTCAAATCCAACCAAGGACAACATCTGCATGGAGTTTGTATGTTCTCCCCGTGTTTGCGTGGGTTTCCTCCGGGTACTCCGGTTTCCTCCCACACCCCAAAAACATACCCATAGGGAATTTAGATTGTGAGCCCCAATGGGGACAGTAAAAAAGTGGACCTCTGTACAGCGCTGCGTAATATGTTGGCGCTATATAAGTAACTGAAATAAATAATAATAATAAATAATTGGGTGTATAAAAAGAGAGATAAAAACCTGGGATTCAAATGTAATATTACCCCTCTATAAATCCCTTGTAAGGTCACATCTAGAATTTGGAATTCTGTTTTGGGCTCCACATTGTAAAAAGGACATAGGAGAACTGTATAGGGTTCAAAGGCGGGGCAACGAGATTATTAACTTAGTGACCAGCCCATTTTAGGTCCTTAATGACCAAGCTATTTTATTCGTTTTTCTATAGTCGCATTCAAAGAGCTATAACTTTTTTATTTTTTCGTCTACATAGCTGTATGAGGACTTGTTTTTTGCGGGATTAGTTGTACTTTTTAATAGCACCATTTTTGGGTACATATAATTTTTTTATTAACTTTTATTAACTTTTTTGGGGGGGATTATAAAAAAAAAAACTGAAATTCCGCCATTGTTCTATGCGTTTTTAAATTGACGCCGTTCCACTATGCGACGTAAATAACATGTTACCTTTATTCTATGGGTCGGTACGATTACGGCGATACCACATATGTAGAGGTTTTTTATGTTTTACGACTTTTGCACAATAAAAACACTTTTGAACTATTTGTTTTTGCATCGTCGCTTTCCAAGAGCCGTAACTTTTTTATTTTTCCATCAATGTAGTGATTTTTTGGGCTTGTTTTCTGCGGGACGAGACGTAGTTTTGATTGGTACTGTTTTGTGGTGCATGGGACTTATTGATTCATTTTTATTATGACTTTTTGGGGGGGGCAATGGAAAAAAATTGCAATTTTGCCATTGTTTTTTGCGTTTTTTTTTACGGTGTTCACCTTGCGGTTTAAATTACATATTAACTTTATTAATGGAGTCATTACGGGTCGCGGCGATACCATATATGTGTACTTTTATTTATTTTTTACACTTTTACTAAATAAAACCACTTTTTATGGAAAAAAAAAAATTTATTTATTTTTTTACTGTAACTTTTATTAATAATCTTTATTTCACATTTATTATTTATTTCACTAGTCCCACTAGGGGACTTTACTATGCGATCTTCAGATCGCTGCTACAATGCTTTGGTATACTTCGTATACCAGAGCATTATTGCCTGTCAGTGTAAATCTGACAGCCAATCTGTTAGGACGTGCCTCCGGCGTGTCCTAACAGGCATATGTCCAGGGCAGATCTGGGGGCTTTTATCAAGCCCCCAGCTGCCATGACACCTCATCGGAGACCCGCGATTGCATTCGCGGGCCGCCGATGGGTGACAGAGGGAGCTCCCTCTGTAAACAAAGTTAAATGCCGCGGTCGCTATTGACGGCGGCATTTAACGGGTTACACGGCCTCGATCGAAGTAAACTTCGATCGCGGGCGTTGGAGCAGGAACTCAGCTGTCATCAGACAGCTGAGCCCTGGCTCCAGCCTGCACGGTAGACCCGTGTAGGACTTAGACTAGGCTCACGTGAAAAGGCGTCAGCCTAGCCTAAGGCCCCTTAGTGACCAACGTAAAAAGGCGTATTGGTGGCCACTAAGGGGTTAAATGGGATGGGAGGTGTCTCTTACAATGAAAGGCTAGAAAAATTGGGCTTGTATTAATATGTTTAAGTATATGTGTGGTCAATACAGAGAACTAGCACAAGATCTGTTTCTTCCAAGGACTATACAAAGAACCAGGGGACACCCATTGCGTGTGGAAAAAAGATGTTTCAGACATCAATATAGAAAAGGGTTCTTTACAGTTAGAGTGGTCAAGCTATGGAATGCCCTTCCCCAAGAGGTAGTAATGGCAGATAATATGTCAGCATTTAAAAAAAGGATAGATGATTATTTACTGACAAATGGCATTGAGGGTTATAGTTAATCAAGCAAAGAATGATGGGTAATTTATTTAGAAACTTTGAACCTGATGGACCTATGTCTTTTTTCAACCTATGTACTATGTAACTATGTAACTTGCTGTTTATCATATTTTTTTTTTAGCCATTAAAGGGTATTATCCCGTTAGTGACCGGCCCATAGTGTTTCTACGTCGGTCACTAACGGGCCTTATTCCGATGCCATAGACTTTTTACGTTGCGGCATCGGAATAAGTAAACAGAGCAGGAAGCTATGAAATCTCCCTGCTCTCAGCTGCCAGAGGTAGCTGTGGGCTAGGGGCATCCCTGCTCTGCTAGGTGAGATCGATATAAGTATCGATCTCACCCGTTTAACCCTTCAGATGCGGTGCTCAATAGCGTGCACCGCATCTGAGTGGTTTTGGAGAGAGGGAGGGAGCTCCCTCTCATCCCACCGACACCCGGCGATAAGATGGCCGAGTGTCTGTTTCTCCGATAGCAGCCGGGGGCCTAATAAAGGCCCCCAGGTCTGCCTGTGGTGAATGCCTGGTAGATCATGCCTCTGGCATGACCTAGCAGATGCCTGTCCGTTTTACACGAACAGGCATAATACACTGTAATACAGAAGTATTGCATTGTATTATAAATGCGATCGGCCCATCGCATAGTGAAGTCCCCTAATGGGACTAGTAAAAAAGTGAAAAAAAAAGTTTAATAAAAGTGAAAAAAAAAAGTGAAAAAAAAAAAATGAAAAACCCACTTTTTCCCCTTACAAATTGCTTTATTATTAACAAACAAAATAAAGTAAAAAAGTTACACATATTTGGTATCGCCGCTTCCGTAACGACCCCGACTATAAACGTATTACATCATTTAACCCGAACGGTGAACGTCGTAAAAAATAAAATAATAAATCATTCAAAAATTGCTGTTTTCTTTGAATCCAGCCTTAAAAAAAAAATGTGATAAAAAGTGATCAAAAAGTCGCATTTAGGGGAGATTCACACGAACGTTGCGTTTTTGCGCGCGCAAACAACGCAGCGTTTTGCGAGCGCAAAAACCATTTGACAGCTGCGTGTGTCATGCGTGTCTGATGCGCGGCTGCGTGATTTTCGCGCAGCCGGCATCATAGAGATGAGGCTTGTCAACGCCCGTCACTGTCCAAGGTGCTGAAAGAGCTAAATCTTTCAGCACCCTCGACAGTGAATGCCGAACACAACAGCGAAAAACCTGTAAAAAAAAAAGATAAAGTTCCTACTTACCGAGAACTTCCCGGCCGTTGCCTTGGTGACGCGTCCTTGGTGACGCGTCCTTGGTGACGCGCCTCTCTTGACATCGGGCCCCACCTCCCTGGATGACGCAGCAGTCCAAGTGACCGCTGCAGCCTGTGATTGGCTGCAGCCTGTGCTTGGCCTGTGATTGGCTGGAGCTGTCACTTGAACTGAAGTGTCATCCCGGGAGGTCGGACTGCAGGAAGGAGACAGGAGTAATCGGTAAGTTAGAACTTCGGTTTTTTTTACAGGTTAATGTATTTTGGGATCGCAAGTCACTGTCCATGGTGCTGAAACAGTTTAACTCTTTCAGCACCATGGACAGTGACTATCTCCTGACGTCGCGTACCGATAATTTTTTTGCCGGGATCGGCCAAAACGACTTTGGCCGAACCCGGTGAAGTTCGGTACGCTTGTCCGGCTTCGCTAATCGCAAAGACACTCCGTTTGGATGTTCGGAAACAGAAAAGCACGTGGTGCTTTTCGGTTTTCATTCATCCTTTTCACTGCTGTTGCGCGAATCACGCTCGTCCCTCGGAAGTGCTTCCGTGTGGTGCGCGTGATTTTCACGCACCCATTGACTTCAATGGGTGCGTGATGCGCGAAATACGCAGAGTTATTGAACCTGTCGCGCTTTTTGCGCAGCAGACAAACGCTGCGCAAAAAGCACGGACTGTCTGTACTGCCCCATAGACTTGTATTGGTCCATGCGTGCCGCGTGAAAACCACGCGGCCCGCACGGACCGAATACACGCTCGTGTGAATCCCCCCTTACTCCAAAATGGTACCGATAAAAAGTACAAGTTGTCCCGCAAAAAAAAAGCCCTCCTACAACTGCATCGGCAAAAAAATAAAAACGTTACGGCTCTTCAAATATGGAGACACAAAAACAAATAATTTTGAAAAAAAGTGTTTTTCCTGTGTAAAAGTAGTAAAACATACAAAAACTATACAAATTTGGTATCGTTGCAATCGCAACAACCCACTGAATAAAGTTATTGTGTTATTTATACCACACGGTAAACAGCGTAAATTTAGGACGCAAAAAAGTGTGGCGAAATTTCTGATTTTTTTTCTATTCCCCCCGAAAAAAAAGTTAATAAAAGTTAATCAATAAATTCAATGTACCCCAAAATGGTGCTATTAAAAAATACAACTTGTCCCGCAAAAAACAAGACCTTATACAGCTATGTCGACGCAAAAATAAAAAGTGTATAGCTTTTTGAATGAGACGATGGAAAAACGTAAAAAATGGCTTGGTCATTAACGTCTAAAATAGGCTGGTCATTACTGGGTTAAATCTGCAAGACTGCAATTTTGTTTCTCTTACAGAGAGCAATAAAACTTTTGCTTTTCTTTAGCACCATCTAGTGGGTATATACAATATTGTCATAGGTACTACTTCATTACTTCAATAGGCAAATCTGCTATTTCATTTTTAGGTAAATCTGCAGCAGAAATCGACAACTGAATGTTGAATTTGTGTTGCAGATATTCATGTGGATTTGCATGCTTATTAGCTCTACAGATGTTCAATGTAGCTAATCTGTTTGTTTTCAGCACGGAATCTGTGTGAATAATGGACATGCTAGAGATGATAAAATTTGTGGCACAGCAATTATTCAGAGAAGATTCTTTTCCGAAGTACGTGCTATGGCAACCAGGAAGTCTAACAATGGCCTCCTAGTTGGCCATGAACAGAAGCCTATTAGGCCCTGCCAAAGGCAGGACCTAATAGGCTAACTCTCAATGGAAAAATGACAGTTATAATACATTTTCACTCCATAAGTAGGGCAATGTATTATACCTGCGATCAGAAAATCTGGCCTTTAAGTCCCCCAGTGTGCGTTCACATATATCAGTTCTATAGGCATCAGTTTTTTTTGTCTCTCAAGTGATTACAACTGATGCAAAAACTGATGCATCACGATTTTTACTACAAAACCATCAGTTGTCGTTAGTTGTCATCCGTTTTTACCATCCGTTTTTAACATCAGTTTTTAACACAATGGTCCACCAAAAAGGCAGTCTAGTGTCTGAAAATGTGCCAATTTTATCAGAGTGGTGCATAGCTTTTGATATATTAGATACCATGTCAGGGCTCTCCTTCTCTGCTACTGCCTCAGCACTACACTGAAGTCTCACACATACATTGTAATGTCACGTGTGTTATATTCAGTGCAGCGCCATGGCCGGCGCCAAGAGAGAGAGCCCAGAAGGCCGCTGCTGTCCAGTCAGATCAGATCTTCGACGCAGCCTTGTGAGCCTAACGCCAAACACTTGCCCTAACTTCAGGGAGTAGATAGTTTTTGGCACCTTTACAACTACCCAATCCCACCCTGCATCTCCTACCCACCCCACACCAAACAGGGATTGCTGTTGTTTCAATTCAGACAACAGGGTTCGGGTGTCGGCCAATAAAAATGGCCATCTAGGTCCATTTTTGACAGCCGTTTTGTATCTGTTCCGTGTCTTCCAATTTTGACACGTTTTTAAAAACAGATGAATTTCATGTGTAAATAATGAAACCGTGCCTGCTGTAGATAATGCCGCAGTGCCCTCTGTATAAAATGCCACAGTACCCCCTGTAGATTGTGCCACACAGCGCCCTCCTGTAGATATCGCCAACCCCACTGTATATAGCGCTACCTCCTTCCCCTGTAGATAGTGCCAGACACTTCCTGTAGATAATGCCACAGTGCCCACTGTATATAATGCTACAGTACTCCTGTGGACTTGTCACACAGCCCCCCTGTAGATAGTGCCACACAGCGTCCCCTGTAGATTGTGCCACACAGTGCCCCCCTGTAGATAGCACCACCCCCACCATTTATAGCACCCCCCTTCCCCTGTAGATAGCGCCCCTGAAGCTCCCTCTAGCAAAGGAATCCCCAGCCACAGCATTGCCCACGCTGTGGCCGGGGATTCCCTCCAGAAGGAGTCCCTGACCACTGTCCATATATGCACAGTGACGTCAGGGGTTACTCCCTGAACGGAATACCCGGCCACAGCATTGCCGACTCTGTGGCTGGGGATTCCCTCAAGGAGGACTCCCTCAATGTACAGTGACGTCCGTGGCTACCCCTTGAGCGGAATCCCCGTTGCCGACTCTGGCCGGGGATTCTGCTCCAGGAGGAGTCCCTGACATCAATGTCCATATATGGACAGTGACCTCAGGGGTTTTCCTCTATGAGCGGAATCCCCGGCCAGATGATCGGCAACGGGGATTCCGCTCAATCAATAGCCACTGACGTCACTGTCTATATATGGACAGTGAGGTCAAGGGCTTCCTCGAGCACAGCGCTTAATGTAGCGCTCTGCCCGTGGAATCCTCTGCTCCTCCGCTGTGAACTAATTCTGAAGCAGGGACCTGATGGTTCCCTGCTCAGTATTAGTTCAATTGTTGACAGCGGGACGTACCCCCGACCGCCCGGGACACCGCCCGGAATCCGGGACTGTTCCACTGAATCCGGGACGGTTGGGAGGTAGTCAGGGGCTCTGCTTGGAGCTGAATCACCGGCAATGCTATGACTGGGGATTCCACTCCCAGCTCACATCCACTTGGCAGCTGGGTGCTGCCGGAAGGTGGACCTTCCTAGGAGCCGGACCTATAAACTCTGCAGGTAACATTTTTGGATCCGCTCCCAGGGAGGTCCACAGCTGATGTCCCCGTGCCAGAACAGATCCCATAGAAAGTTATGGGATCTGTTCTAGCATCAGTTTGCCTCCGGCTGTTCTGCAACACGCCGGAGGTAAACTGAAGCGGACATATGTGAACGTCCCCTAAGAGTAAAAAAATAGTTTTAGAAAAATAAATAAATATTTTAAGTAATAAAAACAAGAATCACCCTGTTTCCCTGATCAAGTCCCTTATAATTGGAAGAAACTATACATAATAGGTATCGCCGGTTTTGTAACATTCTGAACTCTAAAAATATCATGTTATTCATCCCACACGGTGAACACCTTAAAAAAAACAAAAAAAACAATGACAGAATTAGCTTTTTCGGTCACATTGTGTAATACAAAATTGAATAAAAAGTGATCAAAACGTCACAAGTACCAAAATTGTACCAATAAAAACTGGAGTTTGTCACGCGAAAAACAAGCCCTTACACAGCTCCATCAATGAAAAAATAGAAAAGTTATGGCTGTCAGAAAATGGTGACGCTAAAACATGACTTTTGTAGAAAAAAGTGTTTTTATTGTGGGAAAGTAGTAAAACATAAAAAAAATCTAGATAAATTTGGTATATCCGTAATCTTATCGACCCGCAGAATAAAGTTAATATGTTGTTTATACTGCAAGGTGAGCGCCGTAAGAAAATGAAAAACAATGCCAGAATTGCTGTTTTTTTGGTCTCCTCGTTTTTCATAAAAAGAGATCACAGTCTAAAACTATATCTTATTGAAAAAAATCTTATTTTTTTGTTCACATGGCCCAATTCTAATAAATTCAGCAAAAAATGCTCACTAGACACCTAAAATGAAATCCTCAAGTTTCCCAAAGGGAATTCACTTTTTAGGGGTTTCCACTGTACTGTTATCTCAGGTACTCTGAAAGTGTGACATGGCAATTTATGAAAATTGCAGAATCTGGGTAATAAATATTGAGTTGTGCTTCTCTGTTAGCATCTGCTGTGTTACTGAAATAAATGGATTAAAATTGAATAACTGCAACAAAAAAAAATGAAATTTGTATATTTCCCCTCCTCTTTGCTTTCATTCTTGTGAAACACCTAAAGGGTTAACAACCTACATGCTGTTTTGAATATGTTGAGGGGTGCAATTTTTAAAATGGGGAGATTTATGAAGGGTTTCTAATATATAGACCCCTCAAAGTCACTTCAAAACTGAAGTGGTGCCTAAAAAATACAGTATGTTTTGCAAATTATGTTGAATATTTGAAAAACTAATAGTAAACTTATATGGAACTAAAAAAATGATGCCTACATAAAGAAGACATATAGTAAACGTTATTTATTTACTAATTTGTGTGATATCATTATCTATTTTAGAAGCAGATGATTTCAAATGTCAGAAAATGCTAATTTTTCAAAATTGTCCTTTTACATTTTGGATTTTTTTTTATAAATACATAGTAAACATAGGGAGCAAAATTTGTACACAGTGTTACAAAAAATCAGTCTCAGAATCATTTGTATAAGTAAAAGCATTTCAGAGTTATCACTACATTAAAGAGGCTCTGTCACCAGATTTTGCAACCCCTATCTGCTATTGCAGCAGATCGGCGCTGCAATGTAGATTACAGTAACGTTTTTATTTTTAAAAAACGAGCATTTTTGGCCAAGTTATGACCATTTTTGTATTTATGCAAATGAGGCTTGCAAAAGTCCAAGTGGGCGTGTTTAAAGTAAAAGTCCAACTGGGCGTGTATTATGTGCGTACATCGGGGCGTGTTTACTACTTTTACTAGCTGGGCGTTCTGACGAGAAGTATCATCCACTTCTCTTCAGAACGCCCAGCTTCTGGCAGTGCACAGACACAGCCGTGTTCTCGAGAGATCACGCTGTGACGTCACTCACTTCCTGCCCCAAGTCCTGCATCGTGTCGGCCACATCGGCACCAGAGGCTACAGTTGATTCTGCAGCAGCATCAGCGTTTGCAGGTAAGTAGCTACATCGACTTACCTGCAAACGCTGATGCTGCTGCAGAATCATCTGTAGCCTCTGGTGCCGATGTGGCCGAGCTCGTCCGACACGATGCAGGACCTGGGGCAGGAAGTGAGTGACGTCACAGCGTGATCTCTCGAGAACACGCTGTGTGTCTGTGCACTGCCAGAAGCTGGGCGTTGTGAAGAGAAGTGGATGATACTTCTCGTCAGAACGCCCAGCTAGTAAAAGTAGTAAAAACGCCCCGATGTACGCACATAATACACGCCCACTTGGACTTTTACTTTAAACACGCCCACTTGGACTTTTGCAAGCCTCATTTGCATAAATACAAAAATGGTCATAACTTGGCCAAAAATGCTCGTTTTTTAAAAATAAAAACGTTACTGTAATCTACATTGCAGCGCCGATCTGCTGCAATAGCAGATAGGGGGTGCAAAATCTGGTGACAGAGCCTCTTTAAGTAGCACGTCAGATTTGAAAAATGTGGCTACGTCCTGAAGGCCAAAATAGGCTCGTTCCTGAAAGGGTTAATGTGTGCTTTTATAGTCTGAACAAAATTGGGTAGGCTTCAGAAGCCATTTAGGGTGTAATGCGGTTGCATTTTGATGGCCATTTTATCCTCCCGGGGTTCTACTGAACTAAAATTAGACCACCATAAAACTCCAAATTTGGTTCAGTAGAAACATGGGGGTCGGTTATTGTGGGCTTAATATGGAAACTAAGATTCAGCCGAATTACACCTTCCTAAGTTTTTTAAGTAGCAAATAATTTTTATAAGTTACGATCCAGCAGTATTCCTATTCGCAATGACTGCCTGAGGAAATCCTGGGATTTGTCCAGTCCTGAGATAGATAGAATTGGAGAACCTGCTCGACAATACTGTCTTGATTTGTCACTGTCTGCGTCAAGTGTCACCCAAAGTGTGCGTTGGGGGCAGCAAAATTATAGTTCTTTGTCGTGGGGTCCAATACTTTATTCTTTGGCAACAGAAAGTTTTAACTAAATCAGATACTGGGAAGCACGTCGGTAATGCGCGCTCATGCTATAGAAGAGAGCGGAGAAAACGGAGAAGTGACAGAATGGAGGAAACAGCGGTGGTGGTCAATTCCATAGAAACGACCGGCACAATTAAACTAATGACATGCGCTTCAGCGGAGAGCATATCTTACAAACGCTGCACTACAGAAAACAGAATTTATTTAGAAAGATGTTTTTTACATTTCTAGGGCTTGGAACATTGAAATTTATGTTGGGAATAACCCTTTAACATTGGGAAACAAAAGTTTGTGTGTAGACTTGTTTGAAAAATGTGATTTCTTGTGACCTATTAATAAGATATACCATAAATATATGATTGAGAGGGGTCTGACTTCTGGGACCGCTACTATTTACTAAAATAAAGCGCTGCGACTCTTTCTCCGTTCAATTTATTTTTGTTGGTTCTAAGTATAACATTGTGATTTTAACTTTTTTTCTGTTTTTTATAAACATAACATTCAGATTTTACTTTGTTTTTGATGCAGGAGAATAATAGTGAAGATGAATCTCATAAGACTAGTTTACTGTCTGCCATAATAGCAATAGACCGTTCCAGTCCCGAAATAGAAATGTTAGACCATATGGAAACAGTAGATGTGCAAAATAAAGACTATAACGTCAATACAACAAATAAAGATGGAGGTGCAAATATTTTAAGTGAAGAGGCTCAGTCCAGAAACTTTACTGATGAGTTGAGCATTGCCGAGTTACTACAGGTCTCCGGTGAATCTGACAGTTTGACACCATTATCAGATATAATAGATGAGCTGTCGTTTCTTGAAATACCTGAAGATAGCAATGGAGAGATGAGCCAAGTGTTGGCAGCAATTAATTCCATGGACAATCCACAGATGCAGTGTGCCAGAGATGGACACGCTTTTAAGGGAGGTCAACCTTACAAACAAGCGCATAGTGAATTTAGCAATGACCACACACAGACACCTGGCTCGGTATTTGCAGATGACTGTGGTAAACAAAAGAGAGAAGAAAATGGAAATAGACTCTACATAGAGAAGACTTATAAGGTACAAGACTTATACAGTGCAAATAAATGAAACACATTTTTATAAGGCAACTTTCTAATATTGCTCTTTTCTAATTTGTCAAATATAATCACTGACCTGTCAAATAAAAGTGCTAGGCCTAATGGCTGAATATACAGGGTGGGCCATTTATATGGATACACCTAAATAAAATGGGAATGGTTGGTGATATTAACTTCCGGTTTGTGCCACATTAGTATATGGGAGGGGGGAAACTTTTCAAGCTTGGTGTTGACCATGGCAGCCATTTTGAAGTCGGCCATTTTGTATCCAACTTTAGTTTTTTCAATGGGAAGAGGGTCATGTGACACATCAAACTTCGAGAATTTCACAAGAAAAACAATGGTGTGCTTGGTTTTACGTTACTTTATTCTTTCAAGAGTTATTTACAAGTTTCTGACCACTTATAAAATGTGTTCAAAGTGCTGCCCATTGTGTTGGATTGTCAATGCAACCCTCTTCTCCCACTCTTCACACACTGATAGCAACACCGCAGAAGAAATGCTAGCACAGGCTTCCAGTATCCGTAGTTTCAGTTGCTGCACATCTCGTATCTTCACAGCATAGACAATTGCCTTCAGATGACCCCAAAGATAAAAGTCTAAGGGGGTCAGATCGGGAGACCTAGGGGGCCAGTCAACTGGCCCACGACGACCAATCCACTTTCCAGGAAACTGTTCATCCAGGAATGCGACATGTCAATGGCTGTAAACAAAGAGAAGCTTGTAAATAACTTATGAAAGAATAAAGTAACGTTAAAACCAAGCACACCATTGTTTTTCTTGTGAAATTCTCGAGAAGTTTGATGTGTCACATGACCCTCTTCCCATGGAAAAAACTAAAGTTGGATACAAAATGGCCAGCTTCAAAATGGCCGCCGTGGTCAACACCCAGCTTGAAAAGTTTCCCCTCTCCCATATACTAATGTGCCACAAACAGGAAGTTAATATCACCAACCATTCCCATTTTATTTAGGTGTATCCATATAAATGGCCCACCCTGTACATGTAATAATACATAACGGAAGCCACAACACTGCTGGATCCATCGTACTACTGACACCTGACAGACCCCATATACTTTTAATAGGGTCCGTTGCTTTGCCTGGAAAGATAGTGCTGCATGCAGTGTATTTTTTTCAGTCAAACTGGATGGAATCTGCAATGGAGGCTCAGAAGCGGATGTGAACATAGCCTTTGTTCCTATACTCCCAAGTAGAGCAGCCTGTCACATTAGATAAAATATTACAGGAATACATAGCAATCTTCATGAAATTGCTAATTAAATTTCAGTATAGACCGGATTGGATATCAATATACATCTCTTCTCTGAGAGAATACTCCTGTGCTTACGATGGAACTTGCCACCATTTTCTTTCAGATTCCTACTGAATCCGACAGATAGAAACTCTGTGAGCCTCCGTATGAAATTGGAGGCATACGTAGGTACAGTAGAGCCCCTCATGCACTTAAATGGGAGGCCTATTACGGTTCTGTGCAAAAAGAAGCCGTAATACGGCCGTTTTCAGAACAATGATGTTCTATGGGTGTATTCACACGGCCGTTTTTTTAACGGCGGTGAATAATGGGCGTCAAAAAATAGTACATGTCCTATTTTTGGCCGTTTTAACGTCCTGACGGCCACCATAGAAGTCAATGGATCCGTTTTTAACCGCTGTCAAAACATGTAACAAACGTTAAAAACTGATTTGTGACGTGGAGATTGGCAAGGGAACTACTAGTTCCCTTGCTGGCTATCGGCGGCTCGATGACACACACTCACCGATGCAGCGCCGACCTCTTCACGTGCGGTCTCTCGTCTTCATGGGTTCTGCAAAGATCCTGTGGAGACGAGAGACCACACGTGAAGACGAGCTGCAATGGTGAGTGTCATCGCGTCGCCTTCGCAGATCCAGTGAAGACGGGAGACCTTACCTGAAGAAGACAGCGCTGCATCGGTGAGTATGTAGGGCATTCATGCCGGGCTGTGTGGCATCATCTACAGGGAGGTGTGTGGCATCATCTACAGGGAGGTGTGTGGCATCATATACATCAGAGCTGTCTGTCATCTACAGGGAGTTGTGTACCATCATCTACAGGGAGGTGTGTGGCATCATCTACAGGGAGGTGTGTGGCATCATATAAAGGGAGGTGTGTGACATTTACAGGGAGGCTGTAAATAGTGTCTAGGTGAACATGTGACATTCCTTTGGTTGTTTTCAGGGGGTTGGGACAAAAAAAGCCTAACCAATGAAATTCATCAGTTTTTTTAACGGCCATGAAATACTGATGCAAAACGGATGTCAAACGGCCATTAAAAACGGACATACGGACTGGAAATGGATGAAAATTTGGAGACGCACTGATACAAAACGGCCATGACAGTTGATCAGTTTTTAATGGCCATTTTTTGTCGTGTGAATAAGGCCTTATAGTTTTATTTTTGGAGTAATGACATCTTCTGTAATAGGGAACCTAGATGTGACATAACCAGGCATTGCTGCTAGATGGCAGCACACATCTGTATTAATCATGTTAGAATAAAGATATGGTACATAGAACTCAAAGATGGTTGTTATGTTATCTAAAGTAAAGAAACAAACACATCAACAGTAGCACAGTTCACAATGGTCTCAGGTTTCCTTGACGGGAAGAACACTGTAGTCTGATGTGTTATTCTACTTGGAGACAAAGAAGTGAATCTTGAGATTCCCATCATAACTGAATTGATCAAAACAGATCCATCATGGATCCTTTATAAATGGAAACCATGATGCCAGTGTGAAGAGAGTCTTAGGATATGTTCACAGGGCAGCCTCCGTTACGGCTGAAATTACGGAGCTGTTTTCAGGAGAAAACAGCTCCGTAATTTCAGACGTAATTGCTCGTCCTCGCATTTTGCGAGGCGTCATTGACGGCTGTAATTTAGAGCTGTTCTTCATTGAGTTCAATGAAAAATGGCTCAAATTACGTCCAAAGAAGTGTCCTGCACTTCTTTGACGAGGAAGTCATTTTACGCGTCGTCGTTTGACAGCTGTCAAATGACGACGCGTAAATTACAGGTCGTCGGCACAGTACGTTGGCAAACCCATTCAAATGAATGGGCAGATGTTTGCCGACGTATTACGCCTGAAAATAGGTCGTGTGAACCCAGCCTTAGACAGTCTGAGACGTAACACAATCCACAATAACAGGATACTTTATATTCCGCAAATATGTGGCTATTCAGTCTTTGTTTTACTTGTGTAGTACATGTTAAGAGCTGGTGCTACAAATAGGGTTTACTTCTGGCTAGCGACTTCAATGGCATATTCACCGATCCCAAGAACAGGGGCACCCGGTGTATGAGCGGTCACTCTCCTGAGGAAAACCGAAACAGCAAACAGCTGAGTATGCGTTAGTTATATATTATTTCAGTTTTGCAACCAAACAGTCTTTAATTATTTTTGGATAAAATATTGAACGATTATATTTTGGACAGACTTTATCGCTCTGAGAAATACAGTTAGGCCGGATTGACACGAGTGTGTTCGGTCCGTGATATACAGTCCGTAATTTTGGCCTCATTTCCTGGACTGAACACACTGCAGGGAGCCGGACTTCTAGCATCATAGTTATCTATGACGCTAGGTGTCCCTGCCTCTCCGCGGAACTACTGTCCCGTACTGATTACAGTACGAGACAGTTTTCCCGCAGCGAGGCAGTGACCCCTAGCGTCATAGATAACTATGATTCTAGGAGCCCGGCTCCCTGCAGTGTTTTTGATCCGGGAAATTCGGCCGACATACGGACCGTATATCACGGACCGAACACACTCGTGTGAATCTGGCCTTAGTATTTGTGGGCTCAGTCAGTGGCGTAACTACCGCCGTAGCAGCAGTAGCGGCTGCTACGGGGCCCGCGGCATGAGGGGGCCCGTGTCGCCCGCCGGCACGGGCCCCCACCATGGCCGGAGGCTCCGCTAGCAGCCGCTATGGCTGCTACAGCGGGACGCCACTGAACACTACGGCAGAGCAGGGAGGTATCTCCCCGCTCTGCCATTAACTGGTTCCCGACCGCTGGCTGTTATTTTTACGGCCAGCGGTCAGGGTCCTTAAAACCCGAGCCATAGACTTTCTACGGCTCGGGTTTTAACTTGCTGCCCGCGCGATCGGGCAGCTGAATGTCGGGTCTCCGGCTGTCAGGGACTGCCGGGGACCCTGAGGAGAGGATAGAAGCAGCTTTCGCTGCTTCTGTCTTCTCCGATGTCTTCTTACACATCGCTCAATGAACGCTGTGTATAGGAATAGAGACAGCAGCAGCGGCGCTGTCTCTATTCCTCCCGGTGATCATGTGACTGGTCACATGATCGCCGGGTGCCGTTAGTGGCAGACTGCTGCTGGGTCTAACAAGACCCAGCACAGCCCTATTAGTGACAATCGTCACTATGAGAGGGCTGATTTCCCCTGTAACTGGGGCTGCTGTGCAGCTCCAGTTACAGTGGAAAAACATGGTGTAAAAGAAAGAAAATATATAAAGTTCCCCAAAGGTCTTCTTTGACCTTTGGGGGACAGACCATAGTAATAAAAAAATAATAAAGTAAAGTGCAAAAAAAATTTAAATAATAAATACACATAAAATACCCACCCCAAAAAAAACGTTCCCCCCGCCAATCATTGTTGTAACGCTAGCGCTGACCCAATTACCCTAATATAGACATGTAATATATAAAAATTTACGGTAGACAATGCCGATCACAAATAAAAGGTCTATTTTAGGGTAAAACTATGTTATTACCAAAAAAAAAAATAGCTGAAATGTAAAAAAGCTTATTTTTTTACTATTATTTTCAAACTTTATGAATAAAAATTCTCAAATAGCAAAAAAGGTGTGTATAAAAACGATAAAAAATGAAACCTGCATTGTCTACGGAAAAAACGTCGCAAAAATCACGTCGTTAGCCCAACAAATAAAAAAGTTAGAGCCATTTAACTAACACGTGCTAAAAATGGCTAAACGGTGTCTGGTCCTGAAGGCGCAAAATAGAGCAAAAGACATGTACCCCCCCCCCTCTCCACAGGACATGTATCCCCCTCTCCACAGGACATATATCCCCCTCTCCACAGGACATGTATCCCCTCTCCACAGGACATGTATCCCCTCTCCACAGGACATGTATCCCCCTCTCCACAGGACATGTATCCCCCTCTCCACAGGACATGTATCCCCCTCTCCACAGGACATGTATCCCCCTCTCCACAGGACATGTATCCCCTCTCCACAGGACATGTATCCCCTCTCCACAGGATCTCCACAGGACATGTATCCCCCTCTCCACAGGACATGTATCCCCTCTCCACAGGACATGTATCCCCTCTCCACAGGATATCAACAGGACATGTATCCCCTCTCCACAGGATCTCCACAGGACAGGGGATACATGTGTGATCGCTGGCAGGGATAGGGAGAACGGGGGACTGAAAGTCCCCTGAAGTTCTCCATCACAAACCTCAGACTTCCGGGGTCTGTGTCGGCAGCTCCGTAGAAATGAATGGGGCGCCGGTCGTGCTTGTGCGCATTCGTGACCAGCGCTCCTTTCATTTTTATTGAGCTGCGCAGACGCCGGAAGTCAGAGGTTTGTCATGGAGAAGTTCAGGAGACTTTCAGTCCCCCGTTCTCCCTATCGCTGCCAGCGATCACACATGTATCCCCTATCCTGTGGAGAGGGGATACATGTATTTTGTAGGACACACTGTAGGTCGCATTTTTTTGGGAGGGGGGACGCTGTATGGCGCTCCCTACAGGGGGGGGGAACGCTGTATGGCGTTCCCTACAGGGGGGGTGGCTGTATGGCGTTTCCTACAGGGAGGGAGCTGTATGGGGTTCCCTAAAGGGGGGGGCTGTATGGCGTTCTCTACAGGGGGGGGCTGTATGGCGTTCCCTACAGGGGGGCTGTATGGCGTTCTCTACAGGGGGGGGGCTGTATGGCGTTCTCTACAGGGGGGGCTGTATGGCGTTCTCTACAGGGGGGGCTGTATGCCGTTCTCTGCAGGGGGGGCTGTATGCCGTTCTCTGCAGGGGGGCTGTATGGCGTTATCTACAGGGGGGCTGTATGGCATTATCTACAGGGGGATGTATGGCGCTATCTACAGAGGGGGGGCTGTATGGCGTTATCTACAGGGGGGGGTGTAAAAAAGCCACTATCTACAAGGGGGGGGGGTTGTGTGACACCCAGGGGAGGGGGGGGGGCCCAGTCAAAAGTTTGCTATGGGGCCCAGTCTTTCCTAGTTACGCCCCTGGGCTCAGTTTATTTATGTAGCTAGATTAGCGCCATAACACTGTATGCAACCAAATCTAGAGTTGGGCACCTTGTTCTAGATTGAGGCTTAAAGGGGTATTCCCAACTTGGACATTTATGACATATATGGATATGCATATGGATGTGCCATAAATGTCCGTTAGGTGTGGACCCGCACCTATGTTGAGAACGGGGTTCCCCCGACACCTGTCCTGCTTAGTGAGACGGCTTCCATCTGCTATATCCAAGTGGATTTATGTCTATGGACATTACAGAAACAGCTGACCCGCATCCAGATGGAGAATGAATTGACTGGTGTCCGCTTACTCATCTGTTTCCGTAACTCCCATAGAAATAAATGGAGAACAGAATGTGTGTGGCCGCCTCTCTATTTGTTCTTCGTCTGAATGAACATCTGGGGGCACGGGGGACTCCTTTCTGAACATAGGAGATGGTCCCAGAGAACAAATCATATTGTGAAAAAAGTTACAAAAAAATAACTTATATGATAATTGTTCTCTTAAACAAATTTTTTGTATTATACGTTACTAACAACCTGTTGGTAATCATTTCCTTACAGCTAATTTAGCTATAGATTCCACATTTCTTACGTATGTAGCAGATTATTTGCCATATTTATTTTTCTACCTAGTAATTTATTGTATAACTTATTTATTTGCGCTCTATACACACCATGTATCCGCAGGAAACAGCAGAAGAAACAATTGTGGCTAAGAAAAGCAACATAAGTACACCTTCACTGTTAAATGTGTTTAATGGTGTTGGATGCATTCCCAGTGATGACGGCCATCTTTTCAATGCAGGGGAAAATATAGTTACACAAAAATCACTTCAACCCTACAAGTAAGGAAAATATTACAACAATTTTGTTCTGTTAAATTTTATGTATAAATGTCAGTATTTTCGCCAACAGACGACAGCACACATTCATTTTATATTGGTTGCTGGGTGCATGTTTAAGATCATTAATCCCGTCAGCAGGTGAAAAATTTCAGCATTCATCTACTTCCACGTATTAAAGGAGTTTTTCAGGAATTAAACTATGATGGCCTAAAAAGGAAGGGGTCTGACCCCTGGGACCCCGCCAATCAGCAAATAGAAGGGGCCTCGTAACTGTTTACACAGGCATAGTGGCTCGTCCATATGTTCTGCACTTCGTTCTCATGAATGGAATGCGCGCACCATTTGTTCTGCTCATCAGTGGGGGTCCTTAAGTCTCATGGACGAGTATGGATTTAATGCGATCTATAAACTTTGGTAGAGAAATTTTAGGGCAGTTTTAAAGGTTTGGGCTGGACTCCACATGACAAAGAAAATTGTGTGCTTTCAATCTTCGGGCAACAATTTTGGCAATTTGGGGAAGGTCTTTTCCCTGTTTCAGCATGACATTACAATCAGTGCAAAAAAAATTACTTCCTTTGGGAAACTAACTCCATTCAGATTCACGCTATCTATTGCAATTACAGTGCCAAAAGCCAATATTACTGAAGGTTTCTTGTTTTGAGGCAATGGCACTGTTCTCATTGTTTTATGGATCATGTGGCTAGGAACAGAGATGTTCACATCTAGACAAAACAGCATTCAGTTGGTAGCGGGTCTTCATCATTATTACATTTAAAAAATACATTTTGGGATGTTGTGATGCTTTTTTTTTTCCATATTGAAAATACAAAAAGTTGCACAAATGTAAAGTTCAGTATTAAAGAATAATTGAGCAGAAGGCTGAATTTATTAATAAACTTATTTTTCTCCATGTACCCATCAGTGAGAAGTCCACACTTACTAAAGATGACTGTAAAAATGTCAGCCGGAATGATGCTACGTGTTCACAGACTAGTCCGCCCCTACTGAGACAAGCAAAGCTAGCTGGTAAGGTTTCTGAAATTGCTACCTGTAATGGAGCAGTTAAAAGAAGCCGGAAAATTTCCAGCAAGAGTAAGTTTCAAGTAAACCTATTAAATAATGATTTATTTGTAAACATTTTAACTATTCGGGCATATGGAGGTCACAGAAAGGGGCTGCTTGGGACACACTTTTTGAGCCAGAATTCAGAGATGATTTGTAAGAGCTGATCCTGGTCTGCAGGACCCGACCCGTTCAGGTTTCTGCCGGGAACAGTGAGTGATGATAACTTCTGTGCATCGCTGCAGAATATGCCGGCCTTATACAAGCAACATAAATAAATAGATAAAAAAAGCCCCATGTATGTAATGTGTATATAGGAGCTACTCATGGTCCCTACAGCAGTGAGTAGAGCATAACTCACCATTAGTACACAATAAGAAAGCACTGATAATGTCGCTGGAGTTTTTAGTTTATTTTTAAAATCCCACTAACCTCTGCTCGTTGCCATTGGCTTGTCTTCAAACTCCCAATGACATATGTGACCTTGACAGCTATGTCTGCGACCCTGAACTTGGTCTGATCCTGTCTCGACTTCATATACAATAAGTCTAACAATAGTCATCTTCTGTCTGACCACCCTTATTGTAAATCCCATCTGCTACCGCCAGTTTGTGCTGCATCCTGTGTTGTCAGCTTTGCTAGTCCCAAAGAGAATCAACCCTGATGTCTCTTGCAGCCCTCATCATTGGCTTTATTTGTATGCAGTTGATCTAACATTATAATTAATGAATGAATACATACAAGTGAGTAAACGAGTGGAGTTCAGCTATTATGTAAATAATTTATATCTTTATATTTTAGCCATATATGAAATGTCTGAGAATGAGCAACAACTACCAGCAGTAACCTATGAACAACAGGCAAGTTTTGCGCAATTGCTTCTTTATGTAATGTTATGTCATATATCTTACTACAAATGTCTCAACTCCAGTTCTCAAGTACCCCTAACAGATCATTATTTTTAGGAAATCCTATAGAGAGAACATCTGTGGCATTTCCTAATGCACTGGCAATAATTAAAAGGATTGTCTCATCACGACAATCTCTTTTTATATCGAAGGTATGTCAGAAATCCCCGCCGATTTACTGTCATCTGTTATCATAATGGGAAGCTTCAGCTGGCTATACATTTCCACTGCAACGATTATCCCTGTTTTCAGCCGTTTTCATTATTGTCTAATAGAGGGATGTCCCCATTAGGACATATGAATAGGGGTTGTCTTGATGAGACAACCCTTTTAAATCTCCTAAGCAATACGAACAAAATCCTGAACACATGATCTTTTGGGAGTATTTGAAGACTGAAGATAAGAAACACTGCTTTAAAGAAGAAGACCTGTCACCTCTACTGATATCTATTTTAGTAAATACTTGTATTCCCCATGAAACAACAATTCTGAAACATATTATCTTAGAACTCTGCATTGTGCAGTTCCACTGTTATTCCTCCTAGAAATTTAAGAATAAACTGACAACAGAGTGTTAGGCCTTGTTCACACGGCGTGTATTCAACACGTTTTACGGGCCAAAAAATGCATCAAAAACGCATGCTTTAAGCTTCCCATTGACATCAATGGGAAAACGCATTGTAGGGCATACGATGCGGGGTTTTTTACGCTCGCGTGTTTAAAAAACGTGTCGTGTAAAAAAAGAAGCATCAGGTCAAGCATCTTGTGTGTAAAACGCAACGAAAAAGCTCCTGATTTCTATAGCCAAAGGGAGTCCTAATTATGCGGCCAAAAAAAACGGTGAAAACGCTGCAAAAATCGCGGCAAAAACACCTGTAATTTAATAAGCACTTTGCAAAAACGCTAGCGTTTACACATCGGTATTTTGTAGCGCCGTCTCTGCCGCCGGGTTTCTCACGTTGACTTCCTGTTTCCTCTGTCTCCCGTGGAGGCTCTCCTCTCTGCTTCTCTGTACGCATGTCTTATATTCATGATCTTCTCCAACCAATCCCAGATGCTTAGCGCCTCACTGGTCACGTTACTCCTTAGCAACTTTGGTGCTACTCTTAGTTTGTTCCTATGCAGGTTCCATCTGTTTCCTGCTACCAGTCTGTATTCCACTACCTGCTACCAGTCTGTATGCCACTAACCTGCTGCCAGTCTGTGTCCTGCTACCTGCTACCGGTCTGTATCCCGCTACTTGCTACCAGTCTGTATCCCACTACCTGCAACCAGTCTGTATCCCGCTACCAGTCTGTATCCCGCTACCAGTCTGTATCCCGCTACCAGTCTGTATCCCGCTACCTGCTACCAGTCAGTATCCTGCTACCAGTCCGTATCCCGCTACCAGTTCGTATCCTGCTACCAGTCCATATCACGCTACCTGCTACCAATCCGTATCCCGCTACCAGTCCGTATCTCGCTACCTGCTATCACTTCGTATCCTGCTACCAGTCCGAATCCCACTACCTGATACCAGTCTAAAAACTGCTACCTTATACCAGTCTCAATCCTGATACCAGTCTCAATCCTGCTACCTGATACGAGCATGTGGCCTACTACCTGTTGGCAACCTGTGCTCTGCTGCGAGCCTGAGACCGCTACCTGCTACAAATTGTGGCCACAGACCTACAGGTCTGAACCCACGGTGTACTTTACCGTTGTCTCCTGGTCCATTGGGCCAGCGGATACTCACAACGAGACCACCTCAAGAGGTAGCGACCTAGTAGTCTTCCTACAGCCAAGTCCAGATCCCCATATGGGAATTAAAGGGTGAATATCGGGGTGGCTACTTAGACAATGCCTTTATCATCAATATTTTTATTGAAACATTTTCAAAATGACAAATATAATACACAATAACCACAAACACATGGTTGTACAAAAACGCATTATAGCACATAATATACTTAGTACATAGAACTAGCATAGTGTCGTAAATTGGCTACTCAGAGTCATTCTAAGCACCCCCACATTTATACAAAGTACTAACAATGCGGAGAGAGAAAATACATTAAAACATGTTGCATGTGGTCAACACACACAAAAAGGCCCTGAAAATAGGGCAAAAGCACATGTACAGAAAACCCCCAAAAAAAAATGCCTTTAGACGTGGCCCAAAGTCAAATCAGTTGAGTAGCACAGTGGGTCCACTATCCGCTGGTTATTCCTCTTGTAAAAGTGGCATGTCCCTACACAGTCTCACTGTCAGCATTGATAATCTGTGTAGGGAAACCCCCCCAACTGGTAAGACCATCTTCTCAATTTACTTATACATTTCTTGTTGGAACAACAGAGGAAGAGCAAAATGTAGAGTTCTAAGAAAAGATACTCCAGAACTATTATTCATGGGAGATACAATTATTTACTAAAACAGACATGTCAGAAGAGGTGACAGGTCCTCTTTTTTAATTAAACAATTAAACGTTTATTTATGTAGAAAGCATAAATGCAAATATTAGTTATGAGGTAGCGGATGTAAAAAAGGGTTCCACCAAACCCTTTGTTCTGGAGGTCGATGCTTCATATGTATGAATCGGAGCTATTCTTTCACAAAACAGTTGTAGAGGGAGACTTGTGGCCTGTGACTTTTTCTCCAAATCAATTACACCTGCAGAGAAAAATGACGGTATTGGAGATAAAAAACTTTTGGCTCTTAAATTATCCCTGGAGGAGTGGAGACATTTGCTAGAGGGTGTGCGGCATCCTATTATCATCTACACAGATCATTAAAACCTCCTTTACCTGCAATCTGCTCAACGTCTGAATCCTCGCCAAGCACGGTGGGCATTATTCTTCTCCAGATTTGATTTCCATCTTCACTACAGACCCGCTGGAAAGAATACCAAGGCTGACGCCTTATCTCGCTCTTTTGACCCCACAGATCAAGAGTCCAGTCCCCAGTTCATTATAGATCTGGAACGCATTATGATCGCTGCCCCAGCTGAAGTGGTACGTACCCCCTAAACAAAGGGATTGTGTTCTTCGCTGGGGTCATGCCCCCAGGGTTTCTGGGCACCCTGGCATCAAAAAGACTCTCAATTTGATTTGCTGTCAGTACTGGTGGCCTTCCATGTCCCAAGATACTAAAGATTTTGTTTCAGCCTGCTCCACCTGCTCTCAGAATAAAGTCTCCCATTTAAGACCTGCCAGACTTTTGCATCCTCTACCAGTGCCTAACCCTCCCTGGTCGCACATTGCCATGGACTTCTTTACTGATCTGCCAAGTTCTGCTGGGTGTACCGTGATCTTGGTAGTCGTGGATCGCTTTTCCAAAATGGAAATTTTGTACCCCTTTCAGGCCTTCCGTTATCTTCCCGACTGGCAACACTGTTTATCAAGCACATCTTTCGCCTTCATGGTCTTCCTAAACATATTGTTTCTGACAGAGGAGTACAGTTCACAACCAAGTTCTGGAGAGCCTTGTGCAAACTGCTGGATGTCAAACTTGACTTCTCTTCCGCTTACCATCCTCAATCCAATGGTCAAGTAGAGCGGATAAATCAAATACTTGAAAGTTTCCTCAGGAATTTTGTGTCTCCACGACAAGACGACTGGGCATGTCTACTTCCATGGGCCGAATTTGCCTACAACAACCATACGGGGGAATCTACCCGCTATTCTCCTTTCTTCTTAGTGTATGGCCAGCACCCTGGAATACCTCTACCAGTTTCTGTACCTTCTGAGGTTCCAGCTGCTAACATGATCCACCGTGACTTTGTACATATATGGAAGGAGGCCAAGGATTCCATCCACAAAGCCGTAGCCAGGTTCAAGAGAAACGCGGATAAAAAACGCAGGATACCGCCGCAGCTCTTTCCTGGGGGTAAAGTCTGGCTGTCCACCCGATACATACATCTGAAGACTCCTTGTTACAAACTGGCTCCTCATTTTCTGATCCCTTATGTGATAACAGAACAAATCAATCCAGTAACTTTCAGACTTCGCCTTCCTCAGTCTCTGAAAATTTCTAATTCTTTCCACATTTCTCTGCTGAAACCTACAACATTCAACCGATTTTCCCCAAAAATTCCTGCCCAGCCTGCTCCTGCGGCAGATGCCGAGTTTTAGATTAAAGAGATCCTAGATGTTAAAAGAACACGGGGGAGATTGTGGTACCTGGTGGACTGGAAAGATTATGGTCCTGAGGAGAGATCATGGGAGCCCATGGAGAATGTCAACGCCCCAGCTCTCATCAATGACTTTGAACGAAGGTTCCCAAGCAAGCCAAAAAAAGGGGGCGTAAAGGGGGGTGGTACTGTAACGGCTTCCGCGCTGTTCCCCACATCTTCCACGGTCTCTGCTCCGCTTCCTGCGCCCTTCATTCCCTCATGCTTGTCCCGAGCTCCACTTATCCGATCCAGACACTCTGCTGGCTCTGGGCGGCGTCAGGTAAGTGCATCTCTCACCTTCCTCCGCGGCCGTCCTCCACGATGTGTGGCTGCAGCCACTAGAGGGTGCGCGCGCTGACTCTTCCCCTCTTAAATGGCCAGCGCGTGCCAAAATTCCAAGACTTTTTAAGGATCCTCCTCCCTCAGATCCTTGCTTGTTCAACCAAGTTATCCCCATGAGCGTCCCAGTTTCCCTGTTACCTTGCCTTCTGCCTTTGTCTGGATTTCCCATTGTGACCTCTGCCTGTACTTGTACTATCCTTGCCTGCCGCCTGCCTTGACCTATTGCTATCCATACCCGTTACGACGTCTGCTGCCTGTCCTGACTTCTGGCCTATACATCCGACTGCCTCTAAACCCGCTGTGCTAAGCGTTGCCCTGGGTTACAAGCACCATCTCCCAGATGACACAGAGGATCCACAAACAAGCCGGTGAGAACCGTTATAGCCCATATCTTAGGGCTGGGATGTAACACATATGACATAGGCTGAGGAAGATGGACGGACTCAGAAGATTGAAACCACCTGTTCCAGAATCTAATGAACTTGAGAGGACAGTTTCTTGTCCGGTGCATAATATTTACTATGGTCGACCACTCCACAAAGGAAGGAGGTAGTTGAGTGAGCCAGTTTCTTGTTATTACTTTTTTGGCATTAGAGTAAGGCCAAACGGAGTGGCCCTGACACGGTCACTATGCGGCCAACAACCTTGCTGGGACTATGTAGGAGCGGCTGTCAAATACCTCGTTAAGGAGTATTCCAGTTACATGCGCATACGCACTGCCGCTCCATTCATTCTCTATGGGAGCGCCGTAGATAGCCGAGTGCAGTGTTCGGCTTTTACCGGTGCTGCCATAGAGAATCAATAGGGGGTAAGTTGTTGTAATTTGCAAAATCGTGCAGTCATAAAGGGTGTATTAATTCATGGCCACATGATTTAGCAGATAAAGGGACGGTTTACCTGCGGTAACATGCGGCCTCTAACAGGCTGTTTGACAGCCGCACCGAACATGGTCCTGCCACGGTTGTTAGCCATGTTGCGACCGTGTCAGGGCCGCTCCATGTGGCCTTACCCTAAGACAGCATTTCCATTAGGAACATGTGTTTGTAGCGTAAGTCATCAGGGTCTGGGAGGGAGAGGCACAATTTAGGGCAGTATGGTACTGGGTACACATCGCATTATTGATAAACCTGATTATTTGTTCCTATAATACAATTACCTTCAGGCAGGACTAAATAAGGTGGAAGACCATTCCTGGTGAAAGATGTAATTTGGGACATTCATCTGTATAGTCCGGGCTAAATCTACTAAGTCAAGTGGTTAAATATGTTCTGTGTACAATGTATAGTTGAGTAAGTATTTCAATATGATTGGAAGCAACTGCTTTTGGGGACGTAAGTGCGCTGTCCCACTCCTCTACAGCATAAGGGCCAAAATCTGTTTCCAACCTTTCCTGGAGAAGCTCCAGGGCAGAGAGCCTAGCTGTTTGTGAAAGTGGCTGATATAAAGTAGCTGGAGGGGGTACAAGCAGAAAATGTGGAAAAGGAAACTCTTGATATGTTATTCCACCGTGACCAAGTTGTGTTTCAATTCTGCCTGTAGGTCTGGGAAAGTTTTGATTTTATTCTCAATGTATATGTGCACAAGGTACCAGAGATCTGCATTTCTCCAGTTAACTTTGTGGGAAAGTAGCATTGCCACAATGGGGTATGTGTGCTTAGCCCTTTATCATAGAAGAGTTGTCATGCCCAATTCCAAATAAGTATTGCCTGTCTCAAAATTGGTTTCTTGTGCAGGTTACAACCAGTGTACCACAGAACCATAGGTGCAGGGTATGGATATACTTGGTACTAAAAGTGGAAACTAGTAACGTTTAGGTTCTCATACGTACATCCTTGCCCTACATGGTTAAGTGTGACTTTTTGACTGGCTAAATAATACAAATGAACATCTGGTAATGGTATGCCTCCATCTCATGGGGCAGAGAGATTTCTATTAATTAATACTTTGTAGGTGAGCAGATAAGTAATATATAGATCAACTTTGTAATTAGCTTACTGTTAAAGTTTAGTTGTTTTATCCATGCAAATTCTGTGTTAAGTAACTGCCACTAGGTGCCTCCCTTCCTGTAATTTGTTGTCAAGCAAAATTCATCTCTAGTTACAGAGCAGAGGAGACAGACTACAGAAAGTGAGGTTGTTCCTCTTTACTGCCTGCGCATAGAAATCTATGGAGAGGAGAGGGGGAGCAGGAGGAGAGAGCGAGAAAGAGAGAGCGAGTGAACGAACGAACGAACGAACGAACGAACGAACGAACGAACGAACGAACGAGAGAGAACGAGAACACAAGCTGCTGGAAAGAGTTCTAGTCACCTCAGTACAGGGTTCACAGCTACACTGCCTAGTACGGCTGTATAATGTCCTCCATGGTGTTTCTAAGGCATTACATTAAAACGACAGTGAACAAAAAATGGTCGTTAAAAAACAGATCAGATTGTCCATTTTTCACGGACGTTTCCCCACAGATGGCTGTCTGCTAAACTTCAATTAAAATGAATCCCTTGACTTGCATGGGTGCCGTCGAGCCGTGAAAACGGCCAAAAATAGAGCATGTTCTATTTTTTAATAGCCCGTATTTACGGTTCAATTTAACAATGAACGTGTGAATACACCCATAGAACTTTATTGTTCTGAAAACGACCAGTTTTCACTGTCGTGTGAATATATCCTAGGGGTGTGCTATAGAGCGATAAGGGACCAGGATTTTCTCTGCTCTGTGTGCAGTGTACGGGACACATTTTAGCAGTTAGGCTCCACCCACTAGCTCAAGGAAAACTGAAAATTAGAGAGAGCCTGAAAAGGTGGAGTGGGGCTGCTAAAAAAGCAGAAATCAAGTCATGTAATGGGCAGAAATAATGTTATTCCCCATGTACAGGAATGCATGGAGGTGGAGAGAAATGCTATATTAGAACAAGCTGAAACTGCCTTTTTAAAGAAAAGGAGGAGTTTTTAATAGATTTTCCACGCAAATCATAGTAGCCAAGGAGAAGAGAAACAAGTTTATTCCTCCATGAGTCAACACGAACAGCATGTAAAAGTACAAAAAATCTCTAGGGGAAATAAGTCTGCTGACTTCAATATTACTGAATTAGAATGCCTTATAGCATCAGAGATATTTTGCCTTTATAAAACAGACATACATTGGACTTTATGCTCTTGACCATTCAACACCAGCATCTGACAGCTACAAATGTATGTCAAGAAGTCAGTAAGTTGGACAGTGTAAAAAAAACAAAAAACACTACAATAGATTAATACAATCCTGTTCACGAAGAACTTAAGGAAAATATTGAAAAACTGAAGGCGTCTATTTTACAAAGCAAATTTAATAAATTTGAAAGTGACACGAATGATTGTATACACAGCAGCGTTTATACCTGAGCAGAGGACAGAAAAAACAGACGTAGGA
This sequence comes from Rhinoderma darwinii, assembly GCF_050947455.1. Taxonomy (NCBI): domain Eukaryota; kingdom Metazoa; phylum Chordata; class Amphibia; order Anura; family Rhinodermatidae; genus Rhinoderma; species Rhinoderma darwinii. The sequence goes on along the minus strand of NC_134687.1, from coordinate 557,075,195 downwards.
TCCAAAATAATACAGGAGGTGAAACTGCAAGAGGATCATCGACCGACACAAATACCAACGGGAGTCGAATATAGCATCATGCGATTTTTCTTCTATGAACAAGATCTACTGACTTACCAGAGCTAATCTTGTGAGGGCGTTAGCAATGTAGACTCAACGTGTTTGCTTAATGTTTGCAGGTATATTAGATGCTGAAGGAGTGATGTGTGCTATTAAGGCAGCAGATGTTAGCGATTCTCATGCAGAAGTGCTATATTTACTCTTGCTATTAGTAGAAGTTTTAAATCCAGGTATGGCGTTAGTTATAGAGTTGTATGGGGATAAAGGGGGTAACTGGCGAGAAATGAGTGTTGTAATTGATCACAGGAGTGATAAAAGTGATGTCTTACAGTAGTTAACACTCACCCCTTTGTCTTAGGATAGGTACTAGGTATGGTTTACCGGTTAATATGCGCCTTTGCAGTGTAGGGCTCCAAGATCTGCAAAGGCCTGCATCGGGCTGCCGTGGGAGGAGGCAAGATGGCGAAAGCCAATATATAACAGTAATGAGCCACCGGTTCGTGGGGCAGATCTCCCAAGCCCCTATGGTGCTAAGGATAGTGTTGATGGAGCGCTGTAGCAAGCACAGCGGGGACCTGCATCAGCTGAAGGTAGGAGCTCCCTGAGTTCTAGAAGAGGTAGGCTGCACACGGGATCAGGCTGTGTATCTGCTGCAGGTCGGCGTAGCGGGGGATGAAGATCGGCTCACTTATCCCAGTCTCACTATGTGAGCCAAACTGTCTTTGAGCTATGTTTGGGAAGGCAGGGAGGTAACCGTCAGACCCAAGTGAAGGCCACCATCAGGATCAAGATGGCGGCTACGAGCAGGTAGATGCCCCTTTAATGTTGTTGTCTCCGTTCTTAGAGAAGAGTGATTTAAGAGTGTAGGGTACAGAGGGGTACCTCTACGTTGTAAGAGGTGAGCTCAGTTTTCCAATATTTGCACAGAATGGGTAGCAGGATGAATGTAGATTTAAAGGCGTTGGCAGGAGCACTCTGGGTGCGGGTCTGGCTCCTTCATGGGTTAGCCCCCCCCCCTGACAGGTCCTTTTTAAAGGAATCTGTCACCAGTACAGATCCCTTTTTAGATGATGTTTAGGAAATACATCAGTAGGTCATATTGCACTCACTGAATGGCACCCTGAATCCGCGTTTTTGGAGTTCCAATTTATTAATAGACATGATAGCTGTCAGCCAAATAACCGAATATCTTCCCTAAATCTTTTATTTCTGAGATTACATTCCTTACCCCCAGGAAAACAATATGATTGGACCGATTGAAATGCAGCCTGTCTGATTTATGCTTTGTCTGAAAGAAGGTGGTTGGGCTGTACCCATAGGTATATTACGATTATAGCTAGTTTTAGGCTTTCCATAAAATACAGCAAATCAATATTAGTTTGTAACCCCTTTAAATAATCATCACTGAAGATCAACTGAATGTCTGTGCAACGATGCCAAAAGCTCTAGTTTCTGAAAATCTGAGGACATTGAAGGACTAATGCTATTATAATTTTTGCAGTCCTTGTGGGACTTATCTTCTGGCTCATCTACTCCTACATTGTATTTCTTGTCTACACTATCATACTATGACCTGTTATAAGATCACATATTATAAATATACTGATCATCCATAACATTGAAACTAATAAAAGGTTACATGGATAACATTTATTATCTCTTTACAATGGCACCTGTTAATAGGTGGGATATATTAGGCAGCAAGTGAATAGTCAGTTCTTGAAGTTGAAGTATTGGAAGCAGGAAAAACGGGTTAGCCTAAGGATCTTAGTGACTTTGACAAGGGCCCAATTGTGATGGCTAGACAACTGGGTCGGAGCATGTCCAAAACGGCGGGTCTTGTGGGATGTTTCTGGTGTGCAGTGTTAAGTAGCTACCAAAAGTGGTCCAAGGAAGGACAACCAGTGAACCGGCGACAGGGTCATGGGTGGCCAAGGCTCATTGATGCATGGGGAGAGCGAAAGCTAGCCCGCCTAGTCTCATCCCACAGGAGAACTACTGTAGCAAAAATTGCTGAAAAAGTTAATGCTGGCTATTATAGAAAGAAGTTAAAACATACAGTGAATTGCAGCTCGATGCATTTAAGACTGTGTAGCCACAGACCGGTCAGAGTGCCTATGTAAGCACCTATAGTTCCATACCGCAATCCTCTATAATAATACAATATAACTTTATTGGATCCAATCACAAAATGTATGACAACCGCTGTCTCATTAAAAACAATTAAAATGTCATAAAACAGACTGAGGTGGTGGTCACAGTTACAATACAGAATCAATGGTTATAACGTACAATACATAAATGACAAATATGTATGCTGTAAAGGCAAACATACTTATAAAGTGCCAATGCATCCCAAGTGGGACAATATCTGGTTTAAACATAAACTCCTAAGGTGAGCCACAAAAATACATACATCACATAAGCAAATTCTTACATAATAATATGAAATATTGGATAAACAGCAATAGTCCTGAGGTGGTGGTCTCTAGTGGTACACTGGTATTTACTTTACTATGGGGCAGTAACCTGTTTTTGGCCTTATGTGTGGTTTGTGTGGAATTTCCCTAGTGGATTAGGCAATTTTTTCCATTTACTTTTTATCCAATAGTCCATCTTATTATGTGAGGATTTGCTTATGTGGAACTGCTAATGTCTTGATGCCAGATACCACAGGATATGATCTATTACATGTAATTAAAATGGATTAAAATATTTCTTCTAATAACGGAGTCTTACATTCTTAGATTCGTTTACGGCTCTGTTTTGTACTGAGACGTAATAGGACACCCATAGAAGTTGATGGGGCCTTAACTTTACCTCCGTATTCTTCCAATTTCATACCGAGGCATATGGAGGTTTTTCCTTTCGGTTTCTGTCTGAATCAGACAGAAAAATAAAGTGGCATGGTCTATCACATGCAGTGCGTCCAGGGCCCAATGGAGCGTTGTACGGCGACACGTGGAATACTGTGCAGCTTGGTAGTACCAAGCCGAACAGCCTCTGTGCAGTTTTTGTAGTACTAAAAAAAACAAATGCAG